>NC_135216.1:34196990-34241990 GCF_052324685.1 Brachyhypopomus gauderio
TGTTTGTGTATGCTCGTGTGTGTGTGTGTGTGTTTGTGTGTGTGTTCGTTTATATTTGTGTATGTTCGTGTCTGTGTGTGATTGTGTGTGTGTGTTCGTTTATGTTTGTCTATGCTCGTGTGTGTCTGTGTTTGTGTGTGTGATTGTGTGTGTGTGTTCGTTTATGTTTGTGTATGTTCGTGTGTATGTGTGTGTGTGTGTGTTCGTTTATGTTTGTGTATGCTCGTGTGTGTGTGTGTGTGTTTGTGTGTGTGATTGTGTGTGTGTGTTCGTTTATGTTTGTGTATGTTCGTGTGTGTGTGTGTGTGTGTGTGTGTTCGTTTATGTTTGTGTATGTTCGTGTAAGTTCGTGTCTGTGTGTTTATGTTCGTGTGTGTTTGTGTGTTTGTTTATGTTCGTGTGTGTTTGTTTATGTTCGTGTGTTAGTGTGTGTTCGTGTATGTTCGTGTGTGTCCATGTGTGTTAGTGTGTCATTGTGTTTGTTTATGTTTGTGTGTGTGTGTGTTTGTGTGTGTTTGTGTGTGTTCGTGTGTGTTTGTTAATGTTTGTGTATGTTCGTGTGTGTTCGTGTGTGTTTGTGTATGTTTGTGTGTGTTTGTGTGTGTTTGTTAATGTTCGTGTACGTTTGTGTGTGTTCGTGTATGTTTGTGTGTTTGTTTGTGTGTTCGTGTATGTTCATGTATGTTTGTGTGTGTTCATGTGTGTTCGTGTATGTTTGTGTGTGTTTATGTTCGTGTACGTTTGTGTGTGTTCGTGTGTGTTCTGTTGGGATTTTTTCTCCTGACCCAGATAGGCCCCAACACTGCCCCGATGAACCGATTGCCCCGATGAACCGATTGGTTTTGACTGAGTGACCCAAGCAAAGTATTGACACCAAAAGTTCTTTTTAGATCAATTTATATAGAATATAAGCAAGTACAAAATAGCCAAAGTATACATGGTACAAACTCTCCAGTGCACTGGTGCTAGTTGCCTAGAACTCTACCTAACCCAAGTGGATCTCAGCAGCGTCCAAGCAAAAAGTCTCCCGTGCTGGGCGATGTCCTCCCTTTCATACCTCATATCTAAGTTTCGATATCTGCCCCCACCTTTGCTGCTCTTCCTCAAAACCCCCCTGCTCCACTCCAGTTGTCTGCCTGCTTATCTCAAAACTGCTTGCCTTACATTTTGCACTGAAAGGGCTCATTCTGTTCTTCTCAAGGCCACTGTGGCCTCTTCTCTTCTTCTCTCTCACAGTCTTCCAAGAAAACATTAAGTTTCATTTTGCCTTTAAGTTAATTTTTTCCTACAGTTTGTGTTCGTTTGTGTGTGTTTGTGTGTGTTTGTGTATGTTTGTGTATGTTTGTGTATGTTCATGTGTGTTTGTGTATGTTTGTGTATGTTCATGTGTGTTCGTGTGTTTGTGTGTGTTTGTGTTCATCCTATAATGTGCATCGCTTCCAAAGACTTCGAGGTGCAAATTATCTGGTTTGGTTAATAATTCAAAACTGTGATCTTCATGTCTGTAATCCGATATAGTTAGATTGATGCTGTATTCAAGTTCATCGCCCTGTAGCTACAGCTACATACTAACCCAGCTAAACTTAACTAGCCTAGCCAGCTGCTCATCGCTAGCTGTCGTGGCTTTTCTGTGTGCAAGCAGCGATGAAACTAGAAAGTTTGTGTAGTTTTTCTTAATCTTGGCATCTTGTTTTATAGCTACATTGGTCATTTGTCACTGTGGGACTCTTGTGAGTCTCTTGAAAATATCTCCCGCTAAACGAATCCTGTATATCCTCAGTCGAGTAAACACAGCATTATAACGTTAAGGTAGCGGTCCGCTTCTCAGGTGTGTCCCATATAAACAGTGTTGGGAACGTTACTTTAAAAAAGTAATTAGTTATAGTTACTCACTACTTGTTCAAAAAAGTAACAGAGTTAGTAACTGAATTACTCTATAATAAAAGTAACTCGTTACCAGGGAAAGTAACTATTTGCATTACAGTTTAAAAAAGTTTTATGCCAATGAATAAGGATTTTTTGAAAAAGCTGTTTTCACAGTCATTTGAAATGAGTAGATCAGAAAGAAACTTTTGATATTTATTGCACATCAACAGACCAGTGCAGGATAAAATCCTTTAAAATCCCAAATCTTTGTAAAAAAAAAAATTTAAAAAGCAAAAGTAAACAGTTACACTATATAAAGTGCATTTACATCTATCAAATTAAATTATCTCAACCTGAAACAACTGGTTTGTTCACAACAGAAGTAAACTTAACAATTAAACCTCTATTCTTAATTAAATAAATCAAATACCCTGTCTGGTAGACATTCAGGAACTTCAAGTATTTTCTTAAATAATGTTTATATCGCCACCATGAAAATGCTCATTTTTCTTCGGCTTGCTCCTGACTCGCCATTTCTGCCTCTTCTCCGTTTGTGTCGTGTGTCACTGGCGTGCTTCGGCGCGCGTGTAACAACACTGGCTCTGATTGGCTACCATAATGCTGCCTTGTTACTCCTCACTAGCCTGGGCGGCGGTCCGCTCGCATTACTGTTAGTATATCAATATATAGTAACGCACCGCTTTTAATGACCAGTAACGTCAATGGCGTTGTAACGACAGGAAAAGTAATTAATTATATTATCCCGTTACTGACAAAATGACGCCGTTACCTAACGCCGTTATTTTTAACAGCGTTATTCGCAACACTGCATATAACCCTATAGTACATGTGTGTCCTGTATATCCCTGTAGTACAGGTGTGTCCCGTATAACCCTGTAGTACAGGTGTGTCCCGTATAACCCTGTAGTACAGGTGTGTCCGTATAACCCTGTAGTACAGGTGTGTTCTGTATATTACTGTAGTATATGTGTGTTCTGTATAACCCTGTAGTACAGGTGTGTCCCGTATAACCCTGTAGTACAGGTGTGTCTGTATAACCCTGTAGTACAGGTGTGTTCTGTATATTACTGTAGTATATGTGTGTTCTGTATAACCCTGTAGTACAGGTGTGTCCCGTATAACCCTGTAGTACAGGTGTGTCCGTATAACCCTGTAGTACAGGTGTGTTCTGTATATTACTGTAGTATATGTGTGTTCTGTATAACCCTGTAGTACAGGTGTGTCCCGTATAACCCTGTAGTACAGGTGTGTCCGTATAACCCTGTAGTACAGGTGTGTTCTGTATATTACTGTAGTATATGTGTGTTCTGTATAACCCTGTAGTACAGGTGTGCTGTGGTGCTCAAAGATCATATCCAGAAGAGAATGGAAGATTCGTCAATACAGGAGTACAAAATTCAGTCTTTCGATATGGAGACTCAAACGCTGCTCAAAACGGCTCTTAAAGGTAATATACGAGTCATCAGTTAGTACAGACTTTTGTCATTACTGTGCTTATGTCTACAGTGTGCCGACAGTAGGATTGGCAGTGCACATCCTTGCAGTACACAGACTGTAGGAAATTGCTAATGTTTAAAAACAGTCAAAAACACTGAGTGGGTCTTGGTTATTTGTGGTTTGTGTAATGCTAGTGCTATGACGTTAGTGACTGAATAAACTCCCTCACTCACTCGCCTGTGGGGAACTTGCCCAGCGAAAGAGTTGAAAATCTTGAACCCTTTGATGGATTATAATTTTTTTAATGATCTGCTGAAGACAAGTGGTTTACACCATTAGATCCGGGCTCTGTGGACCTGGAGAAGGTGTCCAACGTCATTGTGGACCAGTCCCTGAAGAACCAGGTGTTCAGCAGGGAGGCTGGACGGATCTCCTTTACTATCGTCCAGGTAAGTGTGTTAATCACGCAGGGGTGGGGGGGGGGGGTGGGGGGTGGATGGCCTGTATGTATGTATTTATGTTTATAGAGTTCTTACAAAATATTAGTGCTTATTGTGTAAGGAACGTCATACTAGCTCTGGTGCTCTTGGGTGCCCCCTGCAGGCGGAGACCAGACAGAGCGGAGGCAACTTGTTCCGTCGGAACCTCCTGAACCGACTGCAGCAGGAGTTCACAGCCCGCGAGGAGACGAGGAGGAGGTCCGTGCAGGAGTGGGTGTGCTACGTCTCCTTCATCTGCAACATCTTCGACTACGTAAAGGTGAATGCTTGGGCTTGGCAGTGTGGCATGTGGGCTACAGTTCTTTCTAAAGATGTGTGACACATACTAGGAGAGCTTTAGGACCCTGTGAGGAATGTGATGGCACAGAAGGTGTGCGTCTTCAATCGCAGGTGAACAACATGCCAATGGTGGCACTGGTGCACCCAGTGTACGACTGCCTGTTTAGACTCGCCCAGCCCGACGCACTCAAGAATGAAGAGGAGGTGAGCTGTTGCTCGTACTAATACTAGTACCACATTTCTACTGCTGCTAGTACTAACACTAATACCACCATTACTACTGCTGCTCGTACTAATACTAATACCACCATTACTACTGCTGCTAGTACTAACACTAATACCACCATTACTACTGCTGCTCGTACTAATACTAATACCACCATTACTACCGCTGCTAGTACTAATACTAGTACCACCATTACTACTGCTGCTCGTACTAATACTAGTACCACCATTACTACTGCTGCTCTTACTAATACTAATACCACCATTACTACTGCTGCTTGTACTAATACTAGTACCACCATTACTACTGCTGCTTGTACTAATATTAGTACCACCATTACTATTGCTGCTAGTACTAATACTGTCAGGGCTGGCTCCAGGGCTACCCCGCCTGCCACCACAGGAGGGGGCTCGCGAGTCAGTTCCCCGACAGAGACGCAATCAGCAGTGATGACCTGCAGCTGTCTTCCCTCCTATTTAAGGAAGACAGTTGCAGTGTTTCCCTGCTGAGTTGTCTGATGCCACCACATGAATTCTCGCAAGTCAGCATTAGTGATGGGCAAATGAAGCCTCTTGAAGCAATGAAGCTTTCCAACCCTTTGCTTTGCAAAAAGGTTCATTACTCGAGGCTTCATTCATCACTCACTAGTGACATCTGCTGGTGAAAATAACAGCCTCGTCATTCAGTTGGATCATACTTTCAAAAATTTGTAAATGCAATATTGTCACAAAGTTTCAATCAAACTCATGTTTAGTAACAGAAGAATCAATTAAATCATGTTTTAATTATTAAAATGATTTGTAGCCAATCTAATCCTTGACCATTAGTGGTTGTGTTGGGTTTTCTTGTATGTCACATGGACTTATTTGACAATGAAGATATGTTGTACTTTACTATATTGGGAATTGAGTGATTGTTGAGGCAGACTGAATATTTTGAGTTAGAAAATGATTAAAAAAAAAAAAAAACAGAATGTGTTTTAAATAATTGCTTCTTGGGGGTTCTAGATCTGGTTTGGCAGTCATGGCCTGGTGGTTAGGGAAGGGAAGTGGTTAGGGAACTGGTCTTGTAACCGGAGGGTCGTGGGTTCGATCCCCAGACCTGAGGCCATGACCGAGGTGCCCCTTAACCCTCAATTGCTCACTTATATAAAAATGAGATAAAATGTAAGTCGCTCTGGATAAGGGCGTCTGCCAAACGTAAAATGTTTTTAACATTACAAATAAGGTTTGCCTCTTCCAATGGTTTTTAGTCTGTTTTTGATGTGTGAATCTGATATACATCCTGATCAAACAAAAAAGAATTTAGAACGTTCCAGATTTTAAATTTAACCACCTACTACAACCCACGAAGCAACAGGGTTCATAGCGCTTTTATTTTGAAAAACGATACGCAAAATGAAGCAATGACGTCGCCGATGTAATGCGAGGCCTCGTTTGTTGCTGATCACGTGATTTTGCTCAATATGACACAAGCTCCGAAGCGGGGCTTCATCGGACACGCCCCTTTTTACTCGGTACACGTCTCGAAGCCTCGCTTCAGATGTCCCATCACTAGTCAGCATTTCTCTTTGGTACATGTTCGCTCGCCCTTGTGTGTTCTCTCTCCAGCTCTCCAGTCTCTTGCCTTGTTTTTCCAAGTCCTTTACTTCTGCGCCGCTTCCTGGCCTACCTCAAGTTTTCCTACGCTGTTTCTCTTCTTATCTCTTTGTTATTTTTTTAGGAAGATTTTTGTTTGACCTTGTCTGCCTCTGGCTGCCAGCTTCTTTCCTGGCCTCTTTGGTTTTCCTGTTTGTATTTTTACACGTTGAGTTTTCTCCGTGGGTTTTTTGTTTCCCGTTTTTTCTCTGTGTACTTTTTTTCTCATTTTGCTGTTATTATTCATCGTCTTTCTTTTGTCTCGTTTCCCGTGCTGTTTTTACGGAGATCTCAGTTTGTTACTACAGGTGTGTGTGCCCTGCCCCTCAGGTGTGTGTGTGCCCTGCCCCTCAGGTGGACTGCCTGGTGCTGCAGCTCCATCGCATTGGTGAGCAGCTGGAGGCCTTGAACGCCCAGCGCATGAGTGAGCTCTTCTTCCTGCTGCGGGACGCCATCCTGCTACTGGACGGCCTCAGCTCGCTCGGCCGCCTGCTGCTCCTCGAGGTCCTCGAGGTCCGTGCCAGCGGCTGGACGCTCAGTGACCCCGCCAAGAAGTACTACTACAGCGAGGTGACTGACTGAGGCCTCAGCCAATCAGGGGCTGGGAGAAGGAAGTCTATTGGACACTGTGTGATAGGGGTTGGGTCTAGTGTTGGATTTCTGAGGGCAGATGCCTGTATGTAAAGCAACAAGTTAAAAAAATGTTCATGTAATTTTATGTAATACAGGGTTCCCACAGGTCCTTGAAATCCTTGAAGGTTTGGGCTCATCAGCATGTATCCACCCATGTCCCCAGAAATGGGAATGTTCCAGCTTTTGTGTTTTAAATGGTCCTAATGTCACTACAGGCTCTGGATGCTCAGTGGTCCTGAGGTTACTACAGGCTCTTAAATTTGAATCCCAGGTTCATCCATAGATGCTAATGTAAGAAGCCTTCTGTTTACCTACTTAAATAGGTTAGTTGAAACAGACTTATTACCATTGTCCTCTGCAAAGCTTCTAATAAGGGGGCAGTCAATGATAAACCAGTTGTACCATATTTTTATACGGATTTCACAAGTAATGTTTTTCTAAAAATGCTTCCTTGCAAAAAAAAGGATCTTTGTATATTTGTATTTTCCTGTTTTGTAAGTGAGATTTTAAATCATGACAAGTTTTTTGTATGTTTCCCTTTAAATGTAAATTTGACATCCGATATTTGAAAGTTTACAGTGTTCAAATAAAGTTATCAAACTAAGGTTGATAATTTTCCTTGCACCAACACTTTTACTCTTAAAAAATATAAAGTAGAGAAGTGACAGAGTTCAACATTTATTAAATTGGTTATAATAGAAAAACATAAATTTATATTAACATTATTACAGCGGCCAGACTTCAGGATAACGTATGATTCCAGGATTCAAGGTTCCTGTCTTAGCGAGTTCATTTGGGCTTGAGGTTAAAGTAGCAGCAGAGCATCTTTACTCGGGGTCCGGCTCGGAGCCGTCAGGAGCTAAAGCGAACGTGAGAAGCCCCATCACGCTCTTTTCCTGCATCAGTCCACAAATGCCTCACAGCCCAGCCAGTGTGGAGGGGGCCCGGGGCCACGCCTTCCCCACTACAACCAGCGGTAGTGGGCGTAGGCCCTGTTGGCTTCGGCCAGCTTGTGAAGGTCGTGTTTGCGTTTGACGACGTTGCCCTCGTTGGCGAAGGCGGCGAGCAGCTCCTGCGACAGCTTCTCGTACATGAGCGTGCGCCGGTGTTTGTTGTCCCGGCACTCCGTGATCATCCACTTCATGGCCAGGAAACGACGCCGGTTGTCCGTCAGGGGAACAGGAACCTGGGCAGAGAGAGAGAGAGGGCCCCCGAGCGTCAGCATGGCAACACCCACACAGCTGATTCAGTCTAGGACTTAAGTTGAGTTTAGTAGAGTCTCAGGTGGGCAGGTTATGGTTTAAAAATACTTAATACTGACAAATAAAAAACACACAGTACTAAAGTCTGTCAATCAAGGCCTTCCGCTGGGATTCCTACCCCACACAGGCCTCAGAGCTGATGTTAGTAGAACTACTGCTCGGCAGTGTGCATGTGAAACCACAGAACACGCCCCAGACGCCCAGAGCCCAACCTGGTAGGTCTTTCCTCCTCTCTTGATGCTGGTCAGGCCAATGACAGGCTTGCAGTTCTCTATGGCCTCCTGGAAGATGACGTAGGGGTTGCACTCGATCGTCTCCCGCTCCGCCGCCTGACCCTTGTGGTACTTCTCCACCTGCTTCCTCTTAATTGCCTCCAGGGTCTGGTGTGTTAGAGCAGCCAATCAGAGCCCTGGACTGGAACTCAACCAATCAGAGCCATCCGTGAACTGGACTTTACAAGCGTCTCTGGAGACGCCCCTTCTTTACCTGAGTCATGAGTCCTCGGGCCAGGATTTTATTTCCATCCCACATCATCATGTTGATGAATTTGCTATGGAGTCAAAACAAAAACAAACAATATTTAAACCTGTAGCTGTCACTGGGTGAGAGTGTGAGTGACCTTGTCATTCTGATCAACAGCAGTGTATGCACAATCATCCAGTGCAGCGCTGCAAATGTCACACTGCACTGCTGTTTTAACTGTGTCTGTGTAGTCTGTCCTCTATAAGTTGTACAGCTGTATTTATACTGAATCACATACACTAGTGTCTACATCCCTTTCGCCTTCAGAGTACGTAGTAAAATATGGGGAACGGTGAAGACTTGAGAGAGAGAGACACTGTTCTAAGATAACTACCATCTCATACTACTGCCCAAAACACCTAGTGCGCACAGACTTATAAACAAAGTTGGACTGTGTTTTGATCCCCCCACCTAATTCATACAAATGAGCTGAAAGCAGCAGATAAAGGTAAAGTCAGCCCGACCACAGGACGTGACCACAGAACCGACTGAGCCCAGATCACCTCAAGACGGGCTCGTTGAACGGGGAGCTGGTGGCGCCGGACGGGGCCGCTTTGATGGGCCGGGTCGCCTTCAGCTCCCTCTGCTCCCTCTCCGTCGGGCTGAGCTCCGCCTCGGGGACCGTGTACGCCTCCTTCCGGATGTCCGGGTCCAGGTAGTGCGGGTTGTACCGACTCCACCGGACCAGACACAACCTGGACGGACATGTGGAGACACACACAACCACATGTGCACATTACAGATGCGGCTCGGCCCGTTAGCTGGTATAAAACTCCCAATGCCGCACATTTTAACGTTGACAGTAAACTACACATCTCGTACATGTACGGAGAGTCACGATATTGTATTTACCTTGGAGTCCAAGGTTTCAAAAGACTTGCTATGGTGGAAGCCATGTTGGAGAATGCGACGCAGGCTCGTGAAGGACCTCGACTGTGGTCGTCCCTAACGCTGCCTGCTTAAAAATAACGCACGCCGTTTGACGTCCTTAGAGCGCCCCCTCCCGGTCATCAAAGGATATGGAATATTCAGGTACTATACAGCCGAGCTGTTGAACCCCACTGTGCCACAGTGCGCAATTCTGCACTTAAAAAAAACCCACAGCTCCAGATGGTGGAATGACAAGTTTAATGCAGGTTCAGAACAAGCAGGGGAACTGTAAACAATTAAATGATTTGCTCATATCATTAAAGTGACTTTCTGCAAATAGTAATACTGCATACAGCCTGTAATTTGGCATATGTGGGTTCCCTCATTTCATCCATAGCTTCACAAATCAACAGTTGCACACAGTCAACAGCACCAAGACGGTCACAGAACACAGCCCCAACATTAAACAAGGTGGCTGGGCTACAGGTGAAGCACATGAGTTATAGAGCAGTCGTACAGTGTTCAGGCCAGTCCGTCCTCAGTTCTTTATTGATGTAGTAGTAGGTCCAAGCTCCGATTGGAAAGACGGCGACACCAGCAGCAGTGAACAACCTCAACCCCCCGACGGCACTTCTGGAAGAGAGAGGTGACAACATAACACACACGGAAGAATACCGGCTATACCCTACCAAGACTACATAGCAGCTTTGTCCACCAGGTGGCGCCTTAGCTCTAAGCCCAAAAGGAGCGCTTAATCAGCAATGATTTAAAGGTTTAACTGGATCCATATCTCTCACCGTCCAGAGTGTCTGCACAACATCAGCCAGACCACCGTGAGCAGGAGGCCACAGAACTCCCTGCGAGACAGAAAGCAGCATCAGCTCACACTACTGGGAGAACGTCACAGGTAGCAGGACCATGGGAAACCTCCAGATCATAAAAAAACACAAAAGCCCCAAGATCCTTTTGAGCAGCATGACTGGACAACAGGAACTTGCTGTAATAAACAGATAATTATGTGGACTAGTCAATATTGGACAAATACTACTGCTGCTACAACTACTACTGCTATTACTACTACTACTACTACTACTGTTACTACTGCTACTACTGCTATTACTACTACTGCTATTACTACTACTACTATTACTGTTACTGTTACTACTACTACTACTACTACTATTACTACTACTACTATTACTGTTACTACTACTACTACTATTACTACTACTATTACTACTACTCCTACTACAATTACTACTACTCCTACTACTACTATGACTATTACTACTACTACGACTACTACTACTACTCCTACTATTACTACTACTACTACTCCTACTACTACCCTTACTACTCCTACTACTACTCCTACTATTACTATTATTACTACTACTACTACCCTTACTACTACTCCTACTACTACCCTTACTACTCCTACTACTACTACTACTACTACTCCTACTAATACTACTACTACTACTCCTACTACTACCCTTACTACTCCTACCATTACTACTAATACTCCTACTACCCTTACTACTCCTACTACTACTACTACCCTTACTACTCCTACTACTACCCTTACTACTACTCCTAATACTACTACTACCCCTACTTCTACTACTCCTCCTACTCCTACTACTACTATTACTACTACTACTACTACTCCTACTACTACTACTACCCTTACTACTAATACTACTACTACCCTTACTACTCTACTACTACTACTACTACTACTACTACTATTACTACTACTATTACTACTACTCCTACTACAATTACTACTACTCCTACTACTACTATGACTATTACTACTACTACGACTACTACTACTACTCCTACTATTACTACTACTACTACTCCTACTACTACCCTTACTACTCCTACTACTACTCCTACTATTACTATTATTACTACTACTACTACCCTTACTACTACTCCTACTACTACCCTTACTACTCCTACTACTACTACTACTACTCCTACTAATACTACTACTACTACTCCTACTACTACCCTTACTACTCCTACCATTACTACTAATACTCCTACTACCCTTACTACTCCTACTACTACTACTACCCTTACTACTCCTACTACTACCCTTACTACTACTCCTACTACTAATACTACTACTACCCCTACTTCTACTACTCCTCCTACTCCTACTACTACTATTACTACTACTACTACTACTCCTACTACTACTACTACCCTTACTACTCCCCTTACTACTAATACTACTACTACCCTTACTACTCTACTACTACTACTACTACTCCTACTACGCTTACTACTACTACTACTACTCCTACTACTCCTACTACTACTCCTACTACTATTACTACTACTACTACTATTACTACTACCCTTACTACTAATACTACTACTCCTCCTCTCCTGGCGTGTTGCACATTACCTTCCCTCCTCTTGGTGGAAGATGTGTGTAACTCCGTCGTTATAGAGCACCCATCCCAGCACAGCTCCAAGGGCGGTAGCCATCAGCACATACAGATCAGCAACTCTTCTCCATGGAAGTGTCTCTGCAAGAAAAAAATACTAAAAAATCCAGGGTGCATGTACAAAACAGATGCAATTACGCAGTGAGTCCGCTATACGGCGCTGTTCTACAAATGTATTCCGCTTATACCTGTTATTTGTGGTCGGCAGCTGATTAAAAAGCACAATCCCGCTGGGATGGCATATCCTACCTGTACGAAAAAAGCAAAACTTGAAAAACCACACACACACAGTAAACTGAATATACTGAGCAGGGCTACATGTTTAATGGTTGGCAACCTCACCATCCATAATCCCGCGTCAGGGTCGTTTATCTGTGAAACACAGAAAAGTCTCAGTTCATAACTGAAATGATCAGAGGAGGAGAGGAGAGGAGAGGAGGAGGGGAGAGGAGAGGAGAGGGGAGGAGAGGAGAGGGGAGGAGGGGAGGAGAGGAGAGGAGGAGAGGGGGAGAGGAGAGGAGAGGAGAGGAGGGGAGGAGAGTGTCTTGCCTGCACGTAAGTTGCTAAACCGAAGAAAACCGACATCACCAGGTTACACACCCGCCACAGCTGCGTGGTCTTGTCGGCCGCCATGGCACTCAAGCGACACCCCCTGAACTTTGAATCGGCCAACATGTCCATGTCTTCATGTCCAGGAGAACCCGGATATGATCAGAACCACCATGGCCGTATGGGACATGAAGTCTCAGCAGGAGTTTGGTGTCCCCCTGAATTCCTACACTATCTGATTTCAGCTCTGAGATAACCGGGTTGCTGCTTCCTCCTCCCAAACATTATGAGCTGCTTTAGTGATTTCACATTTTTATTTCACCTATATATTTACATTTGCCCATCTCTGTCTAAAAGCAATAAATATGAGCACTTGTACTACATTGTCCTTGATCGGTCATATAATTAATCAGACGTGGCAATTAATAGTATAATTCAGATCCTGTTTTATTATAATCGCAGGAGAGGGGGCTCGAGGGGGCTCGTAGATCATTATATCTTTATATATTTAAATATTTAGATCATTAGATCTTTAGTTCTTTAGATCATTATATCTTTATATATTTAGATCTTTAGATCATTATATCTTTATATATTTAGATCATTATATCTTTATATCTGGTGGATCAGGGTGGACCTGCGTGACGTCGGCGCTGGGAGACACGGTGCAGCGTGAGCGCCGTACTGGTAATGATCTGAACTGGTACTGGACCCACTGGTCCACCACCCAGCACACTCCCCGGCCCAGGTCAGCTGCCAGACCCGCACACGGAGCGGCGGGACGTGGATCTGCGGTGGAGGCAGTGCCGTGCGGCCGGAGCAGGCGGCAGGAGGCGAGCTTCCCTCTGCGTCTTTACTGCAGCTGGCTGCGGGAAACACTAATGGCGACTCCCGGCAGCAACCCGACGACACCGTCCTCCTCCTCCAGCGGCAGTGCGGCGGGCCCGGGGCGGCAGCACCTGCCCCAGCACATCACCACCATGAGCAGCATGCAAGGTGAGGCGGGCAGGTCAGACGAGGCGGCTCGGTGTCGTCTCTCTTCCCCGGACGTGAGCGGGGTTTAGCGGGGCTACCTGTCAGGCTGGGCGGCCACGTTAGCGCACGTTAGCCGCCTCGGTGGTGGGGGAGGTGGGGCAGACACGGGCGCTCGTCCGCCGTGCCGCGGTGGTAGTTGGTGGGTAGGACGACGTTTCACAAGACGTTGTGCTCGGTGAACGTTTTTACCAGTTAATTTGACGCGGTCGCACTGTTGGCTAGCTAGCTACCCCACCTAACTACCCTAACCCAGCTACCTACCCCACCTAACTACCCTAACTCAGCTACCTACCCTCACCTAACTACCCTAACCCAGCTACCTACCCCACCTAACTACCCTAACCCAGCTACCTACCCCACCTAACAACCCTAACCCAGCTACCTACCCTCACCTAACTACCCTAACCCAGCTACCTACCCTCACCTAACTACCCTAACCTAGCTAGCTACCGTCCTAACTACCCTAACCCAGCTACCTACCCCACCTAACTACCCTAACCTAGCTACCTACCCCACCTAACTACCCTAACCCAGCTACCTACCCCACCTAACTACCCTAACCTAGCTACCTACCCCACCTAACTACCCTAACCTAGCTAGCTACCCCACCTAACTACCCTAACCTAGCTAGCTACCCCACCTAACTACCCTAACCCAGCTACCTACCCTCACCTAACTACCCTAACCCATTCTACCTGCCCCACCTAACTACCCTAACCTAGCTACCTACCCCACCTAACTACCCTAACCCATTCTACCTACCCTCACCTAACTACCCTAACCCATTCTACCTACCCCACCTAACTACCCTAACCCAGCTAGCTCATCTAGGTACCCCCACCTAACTACTCTACCAGCTATCTACCCCACCTAACTACCCTAACCCAGCTACCTACCCCCACTTAACTACCCTAACATCTACCTACCCCCACCTATCTACCCTAACCCTACCCCAACCTAACTACCCTAACCCAGCTAGCTCAGCTAATTAGCTCTTGTAGTTAGGTTTATAGGTAGTTAGTCATATGTAATTCATAAAAAAGAACACAGTAAATTAACAAGTGACAGTGTCGCCCCCAGAGTTCCGCTGTTTAAGAATTGTTTCATGTTAATGTTACAGGTCGTCAGATTATGGACAAATTTAATGTAAGCTAGTTTGCTAACATAGCTAACTAGGCTAGCTAGCAGGTTTAACCTTTTGGGCTGAAGTCAGTGCTAAAGTGTTTAGTTAACTAACCTGACTTATGTCTAAACCTGAACCTGTTGCATACATCAGCAGCATCATTAACGATGTTAGATGAGGTAACGCTGCCATCGTATGCCCTAGCATAGTGTAAATAGCCAGCAAGCTAGTTTAGGTTCTCTAGCTAGCTTAGCTAATTCAATCACAAGACACCTAACTTGGAGACTAGCCACTTGGCCCATCAGAGGAAGTGTGTTGGCATAGATGCCGTGGTTTGTCCGTCTTTGACCGAAATCTAAAATTGCCTACAAGAAAGATGGGGCAAACAAGTCTAAGCAAACCCCTTACTGGCTTTCTGGGTCAGGATCATTGAAGGAAGTGAACACTGAAGTGACACTGATCTAATGTTTCAGGTGTGCAGAACATCCAGCTTGGAGCCATCTAAGCAGCTTTGGTTTGGTTCTTTGGTTTGGTTCTTTGGTTCAGCTTTGGTTCAGTTTGAAAGGCTTTTTTGATGTAGTAGTATATTTGCTGCGGTGAATAATTGTGAGGGTCCCCTGATGGAAGTTAGTGAGCTAATCTTCACCCTCATTACTCTAAATCAAAAGTGCACTGGTCAGTTTGTTCATTAACCTCCATCAAGAAGCACCGCCAGTGTTTTCAGTAGCTTCTGTGCTGAGTTTGATGTAGCCGAGATCCTCCTGGTTCCTGGAGGAACTGGCCATGACCTTATCACCCCCATCATGTGTACTGAGATCTCTGTTTTGTTCCAGAACCAGGTGAAGTATCAGTCTGACGTTTGATTCAAGCTCATTCAACCCAACGTAATGATTTTTCTCATTTCTAGGTTTGCAGCTGTAGTGTGTGTTCTGTTTTTCTTCCAAATCTTTTTGTTTTATTTACTCAATTCTGTGCACTGACAAGTAATGGCTGTCACCGCTGTGTGAGGTGTGCCAGTAATGTCCCTGCATTCCTTCTGAGTTCACTGGAAAGACAACCATTCACTTACAGAAAGAGGGAGGCTCTCGGTGACACAGACATCTGGGAAGTGGTTGATGTTCCTGTAAAATTGTCTGTTGACTAACCCCACACAGACCTGTCAGTACTCTAAAGGAACTAAATATGATAAACTAATATATGATTATATGTAACATAATATAATATGATTAACTAATTTAATCTACGTGTCCTAGTGACATAATGAAGTGTAACACGTTTTAATAATAATGTGATCCGTTATGATCGTGCCATTCTTTAAAAAAATGGGAAGTGTAATGTTTTGTTCAGTACCGAAATGGAAGCAGGAAGCAATACAGTGGTGTGTGTGGTAATAAACTACACCTGTTACAACGCCCCCTCCTGAGACCTGCTAGCACACCCGGGTCCCGAGTCCGGGTCCTGATATTTCAAGTGTCCCAGCTAGGGAGATTTCGGACATTTCCACACCCTAATGTTTGTTTTTTATATTCTGAACTGAAGCATATTCTCTCCTATAATGTATTTCTCCCCTCACCTTTGACCCCTAATGCCCACATGACCCTGTTTGCTACTGGACCACGGTGAGACCCTGAGTAGTTAACAAGCACAGCCTGCGTTGTTTGCCCCGCCCCTAAAAGCTGTCTTCTTCTACTTCCTGTCTCGTCATGTTCATCTTTACGTTTGCCCCTCCCCAATTAGTGCGGTACAGTGGTCTAGTCTAGTGAACTTGTGATGTCATTTCCTCTGCATGTAGGAGCCTTTCTGTTTTAGCTGATGCATTTATTTCCTAGTGGATGCATTTGTCTGACGGCAGATGCATTTGTCTGTGTGTGTGTGAGTGTGTTTATGCTGGTTTGTTTGTCTCTGGGTGGCTGTCCACACAGATGTGGTATGTCTATTTTGTCCTCAGCAGGAGGATGAGTGGTCCTCGTATAGACAACTAAATTATTTTTAGAAAGTGGTTCCAGGTCTAGAAGGTGACACACCAGGGGAAAAAAACCCACAAGAAACACCTAAGTGGAGTTCTGCTGTTGTGCGCTTGTGGCATGCTTGAAGATCTGCTGGTTTTAAATGTGTGTTTATGGTTATGGGGAGGTTTCACTCTACATCTGCCAGGACGTCCCCAAGAGTGGTAACCCATCGCAGCATTACACATTCATTTATATTAGACAGTAGAAAATTACATAGTGTTTGTCCTTTATTGGTTAGTTTTAGAGAGAGTCCAGCTTTCATAAATGCATGGTGTCCTTTTAGGGAGTCTGAGCGGTGTGAGGAGCGGTCTGCTCCAGTCAGGTGTTCCTCGGGAGGATGGAGCGTTGAAGTGTCTCTGCTCTCTCACTCGGTCCATGCTGGCTCTTCTTTTAAAAGCACAGAGCCTGTTGCTTAACTGGTTATTGGAATGACTCGTCTTCCTTTTCGTCGTTTTGTGGAACTGTTGAAACCACGCTCCAGTGTAGCTTCGGTCTGACCCTGCACAGCATTGGCATCTAACCACAACCGCACCGTTTTAAAACCTCGCGTTGGACGTCCACTCTGGTCGGCCCGTCTGCGTGTGGTTCTTCAAAGTGTCTGTGTGATGATCAGGCGACCGCTTGCCCCTCGAGTGACTCAAATACTTCATATCCCACAATCCAGTGCATGCTGTTTTTCTTCTCATCACCAGGGTTTCTCATTAACCCGAGCGGAGCTGTCCAAAGTAAGCCGCCCGTCCTCCGACCGCCGCCCGTCTGAAGTGGCGCGTGACCACTGCTGCACCGGTATCACACGCTTGGGGGCGACCCGCTTGGCCACCGAAGACCGGTCTCAGCTGGTCCGCTGTGGGCTTGTGCTGGTGAAGGGGGCTGCTGGGGGGTGGTGGTGGGGGTGGTGGTGGTGAGGGTGGTGGGGGTGGGGGTGGTGGTGGTGGTGGTTGATAACATCGTTTGCTGCCCCTTCTGGAGGGAATCAGAAGCCGCTGGACAAGATAAACTGACAGAAATGGAGTTTTAAAAAGACATACTGAAACCTGATTTGGCTTTATGAACAACGCTTTCTCTCAGTGTCCGTGGATGTAGGAGTAGATAAAATGTTAGGAAGTAACTATCGACCATCTGGTGTGGGACGAAAGAAATGTGTTGTAGCATGATTTAGCGGATCTCCAATAATGATCATCCAGTCTAATCCAGTTGGTGGTGATTTCTTCACTTTACGGTTCTGTTGCGTGTATAATGTAGCGTGTAGTGCGGTGGACGCAGCTCTATGTCTGTGGATTCATGAAGGCATGTTACCTTTTGAATGCAGGACACAGTAGGACATTGACCCAGGCCCACACCCAAGAGCTTTCATTGGCTCCTGTCCAGAAATGAATCAGATCTCTTACTTAATGACTTCAATTACTGAAGCATTTCTCCATTTCATTTCTCCTGCATAAATATGTGTGTGCATAACTGTTAGTGATCGTCCGTGTTTAATAGACATGTTAAGAGCAAAGCAGAGTTGCTAGTAGACGTTTAAGTTCTTGCGGCCTGGTTTGGGCGTGGTGTCGGGGCGTGTCTCCCCCGGGGTGGAGCCGTCTGGTGGGTGTGTGTCCTGCGCAGGGTTGCGTTTTGGCTTGTTTTGGGAGCGCGGCTCTGTTGCGTTTGTCACGAGCAGCGCGGCAGTGATCGGCGCTCAGCTGCTTGTCGGGACGGGAAGGTTCATGTCGAGATGCTGGAATGCACCGCGCGTCTTCGCTGGAATCGCAGTCTCCGCATTCTTGTGGCATGTTGGCGCGAAAGCGAAGCAGCAGCAGGGCGTTCTTCTCTCTGAAGCAGAACAAGCTCCTGCTGCCTGGTCCACGTGGGCCAGGAGCTGCTCCAGGAGGAGCCGGTTCAGCACAGTGGTCCAGGAGCTCGTGAGGATCTCCTCGATGAAGATGCACACGAGCCGTCCTGATGCTGCAGACGTTGCCTCTGTAGCGGCGCGGAGACTTCGCGTACGAACTCGAACGTACGAACACGTTAAGTAGGACTCTGATGGACCCCAGCACGGAAAACAAGCGTGAGAGCACGTGAGTGTCCTCGAGGCAGATTCACGGCAGTAGGAGCACTAGTCAGGGCTCGGGGGGGCGGGGTGTGGCGGGGCTCCTCCCCCTCCTTGTGGGCTCCGACAACATGCTAAAGTGCACAACACGTCGGAACATCTACGTTAATTTTGCTAGTATCCCACTGTAACGCAGCTATCATACCACAGGCTTACCTTGGTGGATAATAGTACGTGTGGGCTTTAAGTCGGGTTTGTGGGTGTGTGGCCCATGGTCCAGTATTCTGAGGGGGTGGTGCTGTGTTTAGTCTGCACCCCTGGGACTTCCACACGGTTACGTCAGGCTCACGTGAGATTACTCCGTGAACGTGTTCTGACAGACACGCTCTTCTCGTTAACGTCTCTTTGCGTCTTTTTTGGGTGTTTGCGTGCTGCTAAGACTCGACTGCCGTCGGCCCAATCGTACAGTGCTGCAGGTGTGTGTGTGTGGCGCTGTGATTGGCTGTCTGTGTGTGCAGCATGGCTCCCAGGTGAGGTTTTATTTCCCCCCTCCCCTCTGAGTGTAATGGCGCTGGAAGGGGGAGGGGCCAGGGGGAGGGGCCAGGGAGACCAGCGCACGCATGTCTGACTGTAGTCCTGCATCCAGAGACACTAAAGCTGTTGTTTGGGCTGTAGACGTGAGCCTCACGTGATCCCGGGGCCTTCCGCACGGCGCTGCTAGCTGGACCACGTGGAAATAAGTCTGATCTGACAAACCTAGACCACAAAAGCTGATGAGTGCACTTTTGGAATGAAAAGTCACAAACCAGGGAGATTTGACCTCAAAAGTGCATTTCATGCAAAATTGCTTTCATGGATTCACGTCCAGCTTGTAAACCCCAGACGTGCTGTTGGAGGTTTGACTGAAGCAGGCCGGCGTGGCACACATGGCTCTGGCCCTGGCAGCTTTAGGAGGTCTGGATGTGGTTGTCTTCTCCTCGCTGGTCAGGTGTGCATGGCTTCCCTGAGCACCTGTGGATGCTCACACGTTCTACATCCTCCATCTCTTAAAGACCTCATTCTGTGGATAAAACAGTTTCCATTATGTCCTGTCCATGTGTTCCCCCTGACTGTTTGCATCTCCTGTTTCCTTTCTGTGTTGGTGACGTGTGTGTGTGTGTGTGTTTGGGGTGGGTGGGTATTTGTGTGCATGAGTGTTTGTCTGCTAAACGTTCGTCTGCCCTCTCTGTCAGGTAAACGCAAAGCACTGAAGTTAAATTTTGCCAACCCACCAATCAAACCGACCACAAGATTCACGCTGAACACAGCGGGACCGCCCTTCCAGAACCCCCACATGTGAGTACGGACTTTCTAGAGCTTGTAGAATGAGGGAGGCCATTCTAGAAGTCGTCTTTGACGGCCTTTCACAGTCCAGGGTAATGATAGATGTATCCTCACGTTGTCTGTATGAACGTTTGTACTCACACGTTCCAAAATAGTTTCCTGCAACTTGCATGAGTACAACTGTTAAACCCCCACACAGGACTAGAGACATTGCGTAATCATTAAAGGTAAATGTGCTGCTTCTAGTGTCATCACATGCATACGGCTAGCCTTGCTTAATTCAGTGAGCAACTGGGTGTGATCAGAGGAATTTTGTATGTATGTGTGTGTGTGTGTGTGTGTGTGTGTGTGTGTGTGTGTGTGTGTGGCCCTGCACAGAGAGCGACTCCGTACACACAGTATTGAGTCATCGGGGAAGTTGAAGATTTCTCCAGAGCAGCACTGTGACTTCACGGCAGAAGACCTAAAGGACCTGGGGGAGATCGGGCGTGGGGCTTACGGCTCCGTCAACAAAATGGCCCACAAACCCAGTGGACAGATCATGGCAGTCAAGGTGACCACACACGTCAAACCCACTGAATTCCCCGTTTGTAGATTATACACCATCTCAGCTTGAATCCTGCTGTGTTAGACATGAGGAATGAAGACTGTATCGGTGCAGTATGTTTTTGTACTGCGAGGATGACGTGTGTGTGTGTGTGTGTGTGTGTGTGTGTGCGCGCGCGCGTGTGCGACAGAGGATCAGGTCCACGGTTGATGAGAAGGAACAGAAGCAGTTGCTGATGGACCTGGACGTGGTGATGAGGAGTAGTGACTGTCCCTACATTGTCCAGTTCTATGGAGCACTCTTCAGAGAGGTGCACTGAGCTCCGCCCTCTCCCCATAGAGCCCCGCCCTCTCCCCATCACTGTACGGGTGGAGGAGTTTGGCAGAGTGGAGTTAGACTAACAAACTGAAATGGCACACAGGGTTCAGAACAAGAGGAGAGTTCTGCTCGTCCTGGTGTTCTGGTGTTCTGGGGAGTGTGCAGGTGGGTCTGGTGAAGGTGGATCAGTTAACGGCTCCTTCTCTCCCTCTCTGCCTTTCAGGGAGACTGCTGGATATGTATGGAGCTCATGTCCACCTCGCTGGACAAGTTCTACAAGTATGTGTATTCCACGCAGGAGGACGTGATTCCGGAGGAGATCCTGGGCAAGATCACACTAGCTGTGAGTCGGTCGTCTGCTGCTCTGTTCTCCCGGGGCTGAGATCACTCACTCACTGCTGCTCTGTTCTCCCGGGGCTGAGATCACTCACTCACTGCTGCTCTGTTCTCCCGGGGCTGAGATCACTCACTCACTGCAGCTCTGTTCTCCCGGGGCTGAGATCACTCACTCACTGCAGCTCTGTTCTCCCGGGGCTGAGATCACTCACTCACTGCAGCTCTGTTCTCCCGGGGCTGAGATCACTCACTCACTGCAGCTCTGTTCTCCCGGGGCTGAGATCACTCACTCACTGCTGCTCTGTTCTCCCGGGGCTGAGATCACTCACTCACTGCTGCTCTGTTCTCCCGGGGCTGAAATCACTCACTCACTGCTGCTCTGTTCTCCCGGGGCTGAGATCACTCACTCACTGCAGCTCTGTTCTCCCGGGGCTGAGATCACTCACTCACTGCTGCTCTGTTCTCCCGGGGCTGAGATCACTCACTCACTGCTGCTCTGTTCTCCCGGGGCTGAGATCACTCACTCACTGCAGCTCTGTTCTCCCGGGGCTGAGATCACTCACTCACTGCTGCTCTGTTCTCCCGGGGCTGAGATCACTCACTCACTGCTGCTCTGTTCTCCCGGGGCTGAGATCACTCACTCACTGCTGCTCTGTTCTCCCGGGGCTGAGATCACTCACTCACTGCAGCTCTGTTCTCCCGGGGCTGAGATCACTCACTCACTGCAGCTCTGTTCTCCCGGGGCTGAGATCACTCACTCACTGCAGCTCTGTTCTCCCGGGGCTGAGATCACTCACTCACTGCTGCTCTGTTCTCCCGGGGCTGAGATCACTCACTCACTGCTGCTCTGTTCTCCCGGGGCTGAGATCACTCACTCACTGCAGCTCTGTTCTCCCGGGGCTGAGATCACTCACTCACTGCAGCTCTGTTCTCCCGGGGCTGAGATCACTCACTCACTGCAGCTCTGTTCTCCCGGGGCTGAGATCACTCACTCACTGCTGCTCTGTTCTCCCGGGGCTGAGATCACTCACTCACTGCTGCTCTGTTCTCCCGGGGCTGAGATCACTCACTCACTGCTGCTCTGTTCTCATTACAGACTGTGAAAGCACTTAACCACTTAAAAGAGAACTTGAAAATCATTCACAGAGGTAAGATGTGGGGCCTTCTTCCTTTAGCCCTTATGTCTCGTATGTTAGGAAGATGAAGAAATGATCACTTTATCTCTCTCTGTCTCTCTGTCTCTCTCTCTCTCTCTCTGCAGACATTAAGCCCTCTAATATCCTCTTGGACAGGAATGGGAATATTAAACTATGTGATTTTGGCATCAGTGGACAGCTTGTTGACTCCATTGCTAAGACCAGAGATGCAGGCTGTAGACCTTACATGGCTGTAAGTTCACGCCAGTCTGTGGTTCCCCCGGGATCAATGAAGTATCTTATCTGTCTGTCTATCCATCCTTTCATCCATCATCATTCATTCAGTTATGTTGATGTAGTAATAATGATCAATTCCTTCACGGATCCTGACGGTAGTTCATTCCTTCAGTACGTTCCTCGCTGTTGAAAACCCTCCTGTCACACCACTACCCAATCAAATCTGGGAATGATGTCATGGCACTGTGAACACACACACACACACACACACACACACACACACACACCCTTTCTCCATCCATCTTTCTTCCGTCTTTCACACTCTCTCTCTCTCTCTCTCTCTCTCTCTCTCTCTCTCTCTCTCTCTGTGTCTCGTGTGTTAGCGAGGAAGTGTGTATGTTTCATTGATCTCCTGTTGATGACTCAGACTAGCTGATGAAGGAATGATTAAACTTCAGTCCAGGTTTGTTTCTTTGAAGAGACGTGGGTGGGTGGGGTTGGGTGGTGGGGGTGGGTGGGTTTGGGTGGGGTTGGGTCAGAACGGGAATGAAGACCGTCCCATCATTCCTGGACTGTCAACATCATTCACTGAAGTTGTAACACAAGAAGTCTTCTGGAACCTTTGGCATTTGTGTGTGTGTGTGTGTGTGTGTGTGTGTGTGTGTGCGCGCTCGCTCGCATGAGAGAGAGTTTGTGCATGTGCACAAGAGTTTGAGCATGAGGGGGAGTGTGTGTGCACGCCTGCACATGTGTGTAAGCGTGTGTGTCGGTGGTCTCAGGCTCGTGCACTGGGTGACGTCACACGCTGGTTTTAGCATGCTGACGTCATCCTACATGTGTCCTTGTGCTTCCACAATCACGTCACCTGTGTGTGTGTGTGTGTGTGTGTGTGTGTGTGTGTGTGTGTGTGCGTGTGCGTGTGACAGTGGATGAGGTCACACCGGAAGCATTCCAGATGTGGCCGTGTGCTGGTGTGTAGGGGGCTGTGCTGGGTGGGTGGTGCTCTGTGGGTGGTGCGTGGGGGTCTGTGGGTGGTGCGTGGGGCTCCCCCAGTCTGGGCCAGCCAGCTACCCTCCCTCTCCACCCCCGTAGCCAGGATCTCCCCCACCATCTGCCCACCTGCCTGGCTGGTTTGACCCCCCCATGTCTCCTGGTGGGATCACTGACAGGGTGTGAAGGGCTCAGTGGGTGAGCTCACAGCTCACTGTCACATCGTGATCGCAGAGACCCCATCCTAACAGGCATGTCCCCCCTCTCTCTCTGTCTCTCTCTCTCTCTCTCAGCCGGAGAGGATAGACCCTAGTGCCTCCAGGCAGGGCTATGACGTGCGCTCGGACGTCTGGAGTTTGGGAATCACGCTGGTATGTGGAGGAACAGCTGGTTGCCATGAGTATTTCCGGACACGTGTGAGACGAACATGGTGCCCCGGGCGTCTCACGTGACCCTGGGCTGCAGTGCCCAGGAAAGTGTTGACGTGATGGAGTACCACTACAGAGGAGGAGGTCCCTGGGCCTGGCTAACAGTTGCTAACATTTACAAGTCCTGTTCACATTAAAAACACATCATGTTAGCTAGATTAATAATAATAATGTCATGGATGTCATCACATTATAAGGCAGGAAGATGGCTAATGTGTTTATCCAAGAAAGTGTCTGGCTAATGTCAGAGAAAGTACTGAGTACTGAATGAATACTGATTCTCGGATCCGATGTGTGTGTGTGTGTGTGTGACAGTCATGCTTTATTGCCAGTGGGCCAGACACCTATTCTGTGTGTATATGTAGCTTCTGTTTTAGTTGAAAAAGTAAGTGTGTGTGTGTGTGTGTGTGTGTGTGTGTGTGTGTCAGTATGAGCTAGCCACGGGACGGTTCCCCTACCCTAAATGGAACAGCGTGTTTGACCAGCTCACACAGGTAGTGAAGGGAGATCCCCCTCAGCTGACTAACTCTGAGGAGAGACAGTTCTCCCCCAAATTCATCAACTTCGTCAACCTGTGGTATGTCCCCCTCTCACACACGCACGTACGCACGCACTCACTCACTCACTCACTCACTCACTCACACACACTCTACGCTGTGGTACATGTCTGTGGGCGGGGTTTAAACTCAACTACACTGTGGTACATGTCCGTGGGCAGGGTTTAAACTCAACTACACTGTGGTACATGTCCGTGGGCAGGGTTTAAACTCAACTACACTGTGGTACATGTCCATGGGTTTAAACAAAGTGATTTCTGTGCATGAAGGTGGAGCTGCTGGATGCATCACTGAGCGTGATGGTTGTGGTAGGCCTCAGGCCTTATCTGAGCGTGATGGTTGTGGTAGGCCTCAGGCCTTATCTGAGCGTGATGGTTGTGGTAGGCCTCAGGCCTTATCTGTGAAGGCCCGGTATTTGTCATCTTTGCTGTTGTTTTGGAGAAAGCTTGGAGAAGACTGTATTATATGTTAACGGGGCTCCCTCTGCTGGTTGTGATGTGAAACTGGCCTTTTAAAAATGCCATGCAGTAACTTGATTTCTGTTCACAGTTAACTTGGCAAATGTCTGAAATTAGGAGAAGGTTTTTCAGTCGACAATGATGGCCAATAGATCACACTGATATGATGTGGCTGTGGTTTTCACATCTTCAAAATATGACAACATTTTACTAATAAATGAGATTGACATTGTCTGAATGTTAGTGAGGAAACTTAACACTATTGTTTGAATGTAAGTGAGGTCAATTAACACTATTGTCAGAATTTACGTGAGGTAATCTAACACTAGGGGTGTCACGATTCGATTCTCGATTTACAGCAGAGAGGCCTATGCCAGTTTTAGATTAGTCTATGGCAGGGGTCGCCAACCTATGGCACGTGTGCCACCGTTGGCACGCCAAGGCATAATCACTGGCACGCGCCACGCTGGACCAGCATCAGCAAAAAAAATTTAATAGTAAAAAATCTCAGACAGAGAGCACAATCCTCCAATCGAAATCGTTCTTCAATACTCTGCACTCAGCTCCCGCCACAGACCCATGTTTAAATTTGTTTAAATAACCGTAACATTTACCGTAACCGTAAAAAAAAAAAAAAATAAAAATAAAAATAAAAAAATAAAATAACCGTAACGGCGGCACAGCGCTGCGTGTGACGTAATATTTTCGCGACTGTAGCACGACTCCGCACACCTTGCGCGAACCTGCGCGAACGGCGGAGGCGTTTATATTCTGTGCAGTGTTCTCCGTAAAGATATGTGGTAGTATAAAGAAACACCCCTCAAAAACAGGGGAAGAAACATTTACCTGACGAAAATTAATGTTGCTTTGTGTTCCAGGTTTGAAAAGTGCTGAGATTTAGGCTAAAGTACTTGAAAATGTTGAAATTGTAACTACTTCGTTTCACAACAAATAGCTGTCTGACCGAACAGTTCTCTTGTATTACGTTTTGTAATTCCAGGCCAAAACATGAGAGAACGTGAAGACATTAAGAATGGGCATTTTGAAAATAAACCACCATTAAATAATGTGATTAAAAGCTAATTATTTCGAGTATATGTATAAATATTTAACTTAATTAAGTTTAACGTGCTGAGAAATATTGAACTGGACCTTGAAAGTGCCGTACAAGTGCTTTAATTCCACCTTGTAAAGGTGTATGAACCCTGCAAACATGACTTTGTTCATTGCGCTGAGGCGCGCAAAGTTACAAAATTCGAGAGGTGCACGACCTCGCGAATCGACAGCGCGTGAGGCCCTCGCACACAGGCGGAGCCACAGCGATTACGTCATTTTTGCCGCTCAGTCAGCCCTGAGTGCATGGGGGGGGGAGTTGTGTGGTGAGTACCTTGCTCTCAGAAAGCTCTACCCGACACACCATGTCCCAGGTGAGGGAGAACATGACCGGCATGAAGTTGGTGATGAAGGGCTTGTGTCTGCCCCCCTCCTCCTTACTCAGTATGTACACCTACACACACACACACACACACACACACACACACAAAATACACTCACAAACACTCCTCCAACACAAATGAACGCTTATGTGAGCATGCGCACGCACACACACGTACACGCGCACGTACACACGCACATACACACGCACGCACATGCACACACACCTGGGCCTTGACTTTCTGGTGTGGCTGTATGGAGCCTGGTTTACACATCACCATGCCCCTGCGCACGTCCTCTCTCTTCAGCCCTCGCACCAGAGCGCCCAGGTTGTCTCCCGCCTCCGCACGCTCCAGCGACTGGTGGAACATCTCAATCCCTGTAAGCAGATTACAGATTACAGATCTTCACCACTAAGCTAGATTCGATACACATCTCGATACACTGCCACCGATGCAATATAACTGCGATACTTTGAAACCCCTTGTCGATACGATGCGATACAAATCACTCCTGTTCACGATATGATGCGATTCAAAAATGATTGGTAACGATATGACTTATTATATGAGGATTCGGTTTGATAAGTGATCATTCGATAGTTAGTTGAGGTTTGAGGATGTATTGGCCTAACCCATCAGTTTTCTTAACTCAATAGCACAAATCTACTTTACTCTCTATTAACATAGTGAATATTATGATCTGCAACACTACTGTCTGCTAGACTTACGAGGGGGTAGCGGACGCAGAGATGTCCACATCGTGCCGTCTTTTCATGTGTGTCGCCAGGTTTGTTGTGCTACTAACGTATTTGATAGCAGAGGTGGGACCAAGTCAGTGTTTTGCAAGTCTCAAGTAAGTCCAAGTCTTTATCCTCAAGTCCCGAGTCAAGTCTCAAGTAAAGACAGTCAACTCAAGTCAAGTCTCGAGTCAAGACAAGCAACCGTCAAGTCAAGTCCCAAGTCTGAAACTTGGAATTTCAAGTCCTTTCGAGTCTTTTTTTTTTACAGGCATCAACGCTTTACGAATGCTACGCTGATGCGTTTCTTTACTCGTTTTGTTGGTGTCCGCCAGCCAAAAGGTGACAGATCATTTACATTTTATCTTCTCTTAATTACATAAATGTACTTAAACAAGAATGTTTCGTTACATCATTTTACACGAAAATAGCAAGCTTCATCGTAAGCAAGATGCTGTCATTACGAATGGTTATTCTAAACATTTGGATAAAATGTTTAAATACAGACTAATAAAAGGTTAGGGTTATTTTTTCATTGTTTTCTGTTATTGTGGGGTCACGGTGTAGGCTACTATTGTTACCTGGAGATTCAGTGGGGTCACATATTCTGATGGCTGCCGTCAGAATTGGTGACCCCAGTTAAAAAGGCTCACCTGTACATCCCATTCATGATTTCTTTGTTGGCTGCAATGGTGAGGGGATGGTAAATCTTGTTTAAGTACATTTATGTAATTAAGAGACGATAAATGTAAATAAAAACATCTGTCATATTTTGGCTCGTGGACACCAACAAAACGAGTAAAGAAAGTACATCAGCGTAGTTTACGTAGCATTCGTAAAGCGTTTGTGCCTCTGAACAGAAACTGTGAAATAGCGCCCCCTGTGGTCACAAAACTCGACGGTCACAGAATCTGGTGTAACGCCGGTCTGCGTCAGAAGGACGGAAATGAAATTAATGGGGCGCACTTTATAAATATTAATATGCGTTTTAAAATTTAGATTTGGGGTAAAAAAAAAATCAAGTCTTTGCAAGTAAACAGGTTCAAGTCCAATTCAAGTCCCAAGTTATTGGTCTAAAAGTCCAAGTCAAGTCTAAGTCTCTGAATATTTTTTCAAGTCAAAAGTCTTAATATTAATGACTCGAGTCTGACTCGAGTCCAAGTCATGTGACTCGAGTCCCCACATAAATGCACCTGAGGACACGATGGTGCATTTATGTTGCCTCGAAAAAAAAATAAATAAACAAAAATAAATATGTTGCCTCTGAAAATACGTTAGAATAAGGAATAGATACTGGAAAACAAAACACCCGATTTAATCATGGTATTTGCCGATGCAAAAAGGCTAGAGGTGATGCATCGTGAATTCGCCCGCAAATTAAACCCAATGCACGTTGAATCTACCGGTGCAGTCGCAGACATGTGTACCGAATCGGTGAATCTCCACATCCCTAGTAACTACACAACAAATATCTGTCTGAACAGTTCTCTTGTATTACGTTAACAAATACGAGCCTCTTGTAATTCCAGGACGAAACATGAGAGAACGTGAAGATGTTAAGATTGGGCATTTTGAAAATAAACAACCATTAAATAATGTGATGAAAAAGTGAATTATTTCGAATCATTACGAGTATATGTATAAATATGTAACTTAATTGTTACTAATTGTCTAAAGGTGTATGAGCCCAGAAAACATGACTTGGTTCATTGTGCTGAAGCACGGTGCGTGCGAAGTTACAAAATTCGAGAGGTGCACGACCTTGCGAATCGCCACCGCGCGCGGGTGGCAAGTACCCGTCACTGCAGAATCAAAAGTCCAGGGGGTGGAGCTGGATCTAGATCCAACTCCTCCCACCGTCCATAGTTTCTTTTGGTCGGTCCAGGGGGCGGAGCTGCATCTAATCCAACTCCTCCTACGCCTCGCTTACGTTTTCCGACCAGGAAATAGAAATCCAATAAATTTACCCTTTTAGCGTTTAAAGATTTAAAAAATGTTCTTTGAATGTTATTTAAATAACACAATACACGTTTTTTTAAGTTTACAAGAAAACGTAAAAGTGGACAGGAATAATGATCTGTGATTGCCAACATAATAAAGTACAGTACATTTCTTAAATATGTACTATCTCATTTTTTTGTTTAAAAAACTATGTTATAATAAATATTAAAACTAGTAGTTATAAATGTATTCTGTGTTTGGAACACAAGTTTGTTTCCTGTAAAACATGGCCCACAGGAGCCACTCCTTAACTCCAGGGACGTGTCGCACATTAGAGCACCCTGCACGGGTGGGGGAGCCCAACCCCTGTTTTTAGTCTGAAGCCTAACAGCTTGTTGTCTCTCTCTCTTTCAGCCTTACAAAGGATGAATCGAAAAGGCCAAAGTATCGAGAACTTCTGGTAAGTAGGGTTATTAGTTAATTAGTTGATTAATGGTTATTACAGGTTAATTAAGTAGGCATGATTTTTAATGTGTTTGTGTTTTAATTGTTACTGTAAATCTCTCTCTCTCTCTCTCTCTCTCTCTCTCTCTCTCTCTCTCTCTCTCTCTCTCTCTCTCTCTCTCTCTCCACCCTGTGGTGTAGAAACATGCGTTTATTCTGATGTATGAGGAGCGTTCTGTGGATGTGGCCAGTTACGTGTGCAGGATCCTTGACCAGATGCCTGCTTCTCCCAGCTCGCCCATGTACATGGACTAATCACACACACATACATCCGTCTGGAGGGGAAAAAAGACAAATACAAGCTGTTGTGTAAAGATTTGCTTCATCGATAAAACTGCAGTGTTATAAAGAAATGCAGAAACACCAGGGGCAATAAGACTAGTGTTCTCAATTAAGTCTGTAAATTCTCAGTGTCTCTGTCCCTGTCCTCATCTCTATATTCCTCTCCCATCGTCCACACCGCCGCCCACCACTGCTTAACTATTATAGTAAGTGAATGAAGCTCGTGCTTACAGCTCATCTGAAGAACGTCTCCTCCCAGCCGTGAATGCAGTATAGTGATTAAAAAAAGAGATTTAAAATAAACGTATGGAATTGTATTTCTATTTCTTAAATCACTTGTGGAGTATATGATTTGGGAAAGAAACCTTTTAAAGCGACGTACTGGAACGCTGCTCGTTGTGACCTGTGACCGCCTCTTCCGTGGCCGCCTGCGGTGAGGGCTGTGTGCTGTACGTGGTGGAGAGCTTTCCTCTTAATGCTAGTTCCCATGGGCGTAGCGGGTGGAGGGAGCAGGGTGGGGTTCTTGGGGTTGGTGTTAATACCCGGTCTCTGCATAGCAATGACTGTGTCCTTACTGTACATTGAACCATGTTCTGATATATTAATAAATGAATTCAGAAAAATGACATGTTTGTCTCGCTGTGGATGTGATTTTTACTGTATTTAAACGCCTCTAACCGGCGTACCGACATGTCCGCGAGAAAAAAAAAATTTGAGGGGGGGAAAAATCCGTCAAATCATAATGATAAACCACACGCGCACGCTATCTGTTTTGAGGCCGAAATATGATCCTTATGATCCTTACGAGGTTCCCAAGTTACGATTTTTCGTGGTTACTACACATCTCCCATTTACTGTATAAAGCCTCGTTTGGACCTAAGTGGTTCTGCGTCGTAAAAGGTGTTTGGTGTGCGCGGCGTCAGGATTAGTGTTTGGTGTGCGCGGCGTCAGGATTAGTTAAACGCAGCTATGGATAAAGGTATTTGCCAAAAGGCTAGCTTTAGGATAGGATAACTGCGTATAGTACGTTATTTACGTACAGTATGTACGTATGTTACGATTTACACCGAAAATCGATTTACGACGGATCAACGTCGTAACCCGGGGACCGCCTGTATTTCAGACATCGGAAGAGCTTCAGAGGTAGATACAAGATAAATTCAGTATTTTATCTTTATTCTGATTAAGTTAAATTTTTATCAGAAATATAAGAGTGTTTTTTTTGAGCCGGTACAGGTGGTCAGACGATCTGGTTCCTCCTGGCCGCCTTACGGCGTAAGGTGTAATACATGAACAAAAGCACAAAATGTATGTCCTAATAAACCAACACAAAATATTTATTAAATTTATTAAATTTTATATATAAAAACTAACTATAATCATAATACTTGTAATTCTTTTAAACTTTATTTGCATAATTTCTTTGAGTTGTCTGGTATCCTATAATTTACTAACAGTAATGAATAAATAATTAATCATGCCTGTTTTTAACATATTGTGTCTAATCTAAATCTTTAGGTTACAGCATTTTCTCAGAATATTAATAGAAATTAGTTTTTTATTTCACTATAATGATTACCTGACTTATTTATTATTAATTAATTTAAATATTAATTATTAAATATTCTAAATATGGTACACTAACACTCCATACACACACACACACCCCGCGCTCAGAAAAAAAATGTGTGTGTGTGTGTGTGTGTGTGTAATGTATGTAATTATATATAATATTATTATATAATATATATATAATATGTATTATATATAATATATATACGGTCTCTGGTTAAGACAAACACATTTGCAGTCAAGGTGAAGCGTCCTGTGACGTCTGGACGTTTGCGTATGGCGTCATCACTTGTCGCCGGAAGTGGGACAAATCTCCGCTCGAGCGTACAGTGACAGCCCTTTAAACGTCTCGCTGTGTGACGCTGCGGTAGATAAACGTTACAAACCGCCGATGACGGACGGGCTCGTGTCGCTCGTGTCGGCCCGCCGCGCCGGTCTAGCTCGTTATGTTTATTATCAACGTCGCTCTTCTTGGTTGTAAACACGTCGCGTGGCGACTGCCGAGCTGCCCGCCGTCTCGCGCGTTCCCGCACCTCTCGCGCAACATGTCCACGTGCGCCGCGGAGGGCGCGAGACCGCCGAGCACGAGGAAGACCAAAGCGCCAAGGGACACGTTGCGGCACGTGAGGTCCAAGGAGAACCGGAGGCGCGAGGACCTGCACGGCCCGTCGACGGTGCACGTGCAGGTGGTGGGCGCGGGGAGCCGCGATAACGGAGCGTCACTCTACGTCTTCTCCGAGTACAACAGGTACACGCGCTGCACACCTGCACGGGCTTATGTCTCAATAATTAATGTAATGTATGATCAGCATCTCAATAATTTATGTAATATATGATCAGTGTCCCAATAATTTATGTAATATATGATCAGTGTCCCAATAATTCATGTAATATATGATCAGTGTCCCAATAATTCATGTAATGTATGATCAGCGTCCCAATAATTCATGTAATGTATGATCAGCGTCTCAATAATTAATGTAATATATGATCAGTGTCCCAATAATTAATGTAATATATGATCAGTGTCCCAATAATTAATGTAATATATGATCAGTGTCCCAATAATTAATGTAATATATGATCAGTGTCCCAATAATTAATGTAATATATGATCAGTGTCCCAATAATTAATGTAATGTATGATCAGTGTCCCAATAATTAATGTAATGTATGATCAGTGTCCCAATAATGAATGTAATATATGATCAGTGTCCCAATAATGAATGTAATATATGATCAGTGTCTCATTTGAAGTGACCTGACTGTGTTCTGCTGTAGGTACCTGTTCAACTGTGGGGAAGGAACTCAGAGACTGATGCAGGAGCACAAGTAAGATGTGGGCCCAGCACGTGTCTTCTGCAGCGGCACGCTGAGCACCAGCTCACGTGGCAATGTTTTTGTTTTCATGCAGACTGAAGGCGGCTCGTCTGGACAACATCTTCCTCACCAGGATGAACTGGGCCACCATAGGAGGGCTCTCAGGTACCTGGGGCATCACACCTGCAGTGGGCCGTGATGTATTCCCCACAGCCACACTGGAATATTATCACATTAAATATGTTACTAAAAACTCTTTAATGTTTGGCATTTGCCTTTGAATGCTTAATAAAAGAACATGCAATCTGTGTGTGTGTGTGTGTGTGTGTGTGTGTGTGTGTGTGTGTGTGTGTGGGGAGGCTAGGAGGGACGTTCTAGATGGTCCTAGCACACGGGTATGGAACAAGTTAATCAGCTAGTGTGTCTAATTCTTTCAGGAATGATCCTCACTCTCAAAGACACAGGAGTCCTCCAGTGTGTCTTGTCTGGACCTCCACAGCTGGTGTGTGTTCTCGCTCTCTCTCTCTCTCTCTGTCTCTCTCTCTCTCTCTCTCTCTCTCTCTCTCTCTCTCTCTCTCTCTGTCTGTCTCTCCTCTGTTTTCTGCTTATTTTTCTCATGCTTATAAACTATTTGACATGGTCAATATCTAAAATCCTGTTTTGGAGATAACAAAATACTGCCTGATCTAATATGTAATATCTGCGTTTGGTTTACAGGAGAAGTATTTGAATGCTATTCGAGTGTTCTCGGGGTCACTTGATGATATCAAACTCTGTAAGTTTAAATAATGGTCATAAGACCAGTGTGAGTGAACTGAGAGTAATTTGCTGTTGGACATTTTAGAGCCGCACCCAGTTCTGCCTGTGTTAATTCTAAAGTTTTGTTTCTTGGTGTCTGAATCAAAATGGATTTTCCTGACCAAAGCTGTGAGGGCGTACACTGAACCGGATTATAAAGACGACACAATGACTGTCAGCCAAGTGCCTCTCTGTGGTTAGTGCACAATCCCCCCACACACACACACACCTGGGACTAGGGCTGAACGATTTTGGAAAATAATCTAATTGCAATTTTTTATCTATAGATTGCGATTTAAAATCGCAATTTTTTCCCGCTGGTTTCGACATTTTTTATACAGCTTAGATACAGGGTTGCTAACTTTTCAAGATCGCTTGGAGTGAGACTTGAACCTGGAGTGGGTGGGGAACGTAATTTGTTGTTATCGGGGCGGTGTAAAATGGACAAAATTTAAGTATTATTATTATATCGCGATCGATCGATCGCCTGTGGTTGGCGCCAGAGCGAACTAGTAACTTTTTAGTCCAAGACGCTCAATGCGTGAGAGTTGGCAACCCTGCAGGTATAGCAACTTGGCTAAAATATGTGCGTGAGGGCATTTGGTAGCGCATATCCAGTGTGTTTAACAAAGCCACGAAGCCGGGCTTGTTCACTATATTAACGGGCATCATGTCTTTCACTATGAACTCCGTTACTGCCCGAGTTATTTCAGCGTGCCGCTTCCAATTACATCCATAAGGAGTTACACTTTCAAACGGTTCGGTCAGTGAACCCTGTCTGCTGGACCGCGGTCAAGCTATCCGCGCTTTTGCGATTCATCCGTACTATAAATCTTATTGCGCCTATATGCGTGATTTTACGGTATTTCGCTGCTCACCGCATACTAAGGCTGTATAAGCGCAGAGAAACACTTTTGCATATTTGAAGATGCAGCACCGGTCGTTGGGATTTTAGCCTTACAAATATCATACGAGGCTTTGTGGTGTTTTTTTAATGCTGAAGAAGGTTTGTAGTGTTACCTCGCGTCGTAGTAACAGTAGCAAGGCACGTTTTACACAGTACCTGACATTGAGCAGCATCTTTTTAAAAGCCAAAGTAATTTCACACAACTGATGTGCTGCCCCTCTTTGGTATTAGACTTGTATCGCGAGATTATCGCAAATGCAATTAATCGTTCAGCCCTACCTGGGACTGCCCCATAAAGTGGATGTGCTGACAGACCACTGCATGTACCGATGTGCTTAGAACAAAGTTTCTGGTGTCCTGGATTGTGGTTTTGGAGTCTGATAAAGAATGTGTTGTTCAAGCACATTCTGAAGTGTGTGTGTGTGTGTGTGTGTGTGTGTGTGTGTGTGTGTTTGTTTGTTCACACGTACAGCTCAGGATAAAGACCTGGGAATGAAACATGGCAGCAGTCCCAGTTGCAGTTCCACCTCCAGCCAGAGGAGGGAGCTGTGGCATCCTGAGGACTGTGACGAGAGCTGCATTGACACCAGAGCAACACAGCCAGGAGCTGCAGGTATGGTCCAAAGCTCTGCTGTAGGTCAGGGGTCACCCCAGTCTGTTGTAGCGGTCTGTAGGTCTGTGGTAGTTTCCAGTCACAACGTTTCATCAATAACACAGAGCAGAGAAGATACATGGACTGGGTTGAGATCTTTATAATCTGAAAATGAAGTTGGACTTTTCCAACAGTGGGGTGTGAATGAGCCTGTTTCTTCCCAAACGTGGTCTCGTCCTTACGGCTGACTGACCAGTAAGCAGGCATGAAAATCTGTCACCTTTCGGCGAAATTCGCCGTTTTGAAGTTGAAAAGGGTGACCTGCGTGAATCGTGTAGATCCGATGAGTTTTTTGTTGGGGGGGGGGGGGGGGTCGGGAGATTATATGTATTAATTATCATATTGACTTAATAAGCAAACAGAGCACTTCCGAAATCGGCAATTTCAATGACAGTGGCGAGCAGTTTCCGCCCAGAACCTTCATAGAGGCCAAATTGCGTTTCAATCATACAAATGTTCTTCATTCATGTTATTCATTTACTGCTAAGCGGGACGAGAAGCAGGACCTAGTGCTACACCGGGGACAAGGCAGAAGAGCGTACATTTACCACTACATTTACCAGGTCGTACATTTACCACTACATTTATCAGATCCTACATTTACCACTACATTTACCACATCGTACATTTACCACTACATTTAGCACATTGTACATTTACCACTACATTTACCAGATCGTACATTTACCAGATCATACATTTACCACTACATTTACCAGATCATACATTTACCACTACATTTACCAGATCATACATTTACCACTACATTTACCAGATCGTACATTTACCACTACATTTACCAGATCGTACATTTACCAGATCGTACATTTACCAGATCGTACATTTACCAGATCATACATTTACCAGTGGATTTAATTGGGTTATTAATGGTTTCAATCGTTTTCACATTTTGCGGTAAAACAAAGTTACTGCCGTTCGCTACAGCGTTGAACACTGTCAGATCTAGCCACAAGCTCTTGTGATAAATAGGTAGATAGATGGGCCTATTAAGTTCGCGTCAACCCCGTGTAGTTAACGGTGACATAAAATAAGAATCAAGATATTTTTTTTTCTAGTGTGTCTGTAGTTGTAACTGGTGAATCCAGGGACGTGTGAGGACATTCGTGCCAGGGCTGAAAAGTTTGAAGATGAAGTTGTAAACGCTTGTCGTTTGAGTCTACCCTGTGCTTTAGCCCATGTTAGAAAATAAAAACACGTGAACCCTGGTATTTTACACTCATTTTCGCCGCTGATGTATTTATTGGTTCATTAAGACGTAATGGTTTTGACTGAGCCTTCTGGAATGGCGAAAGCGGCCTCTCGCGTTTACGGATCTGGCTCCATACATTGAATCCATTGACATGACAGTCAAAAAAGTTTTTTTTAATGGATTTTACTATATTTTACGGAGCCCGTAAGGTGACATCATGTAAAAAAAATTAATAATGCGTGGCAACGACTTATTAACGCGTGGGAACGAGATACTAATGTCGCCTTTCACACGCGGCAACAAAGTTTATTTTTTCACAGCAAAGCAAGCAGATCCCAGGGATGTTCGCGAACTGACTGCCCAAGGAAGGTAAACCTGGCTTTATATAAAGTAATACTTAATTATCTTGTTCGCACGCGTTAATTATCTCGTTCGCACGCGTTAGTAAGTCGTGGCCGCGTTATTATATTTTTTACATGATGTCACCTTACGGGCTCCGTAATATTTGGCATCACCTGTCACTGTATCCCCATACACCAGCAGCCACCCCCCCCCCCCCCCCCCAGGGTACCCATGACGTCACATGTCAACGCCCCGTCGCCGTATCCCCATGACGTCACATGCCCCGCCCCCGGTCTTCTCACCTTTTTAACCCCTGACCCATTTTCATGCCTGAGTAAGACTGACCTGTGGGTGTTCTGCTGAACCTTCTGTTTGTGGTTTGTGTTATTTCAGTGGTCCGAGCCACCAGGGACTCCTCTCTGGTCGTGGCTTTCGTTTGTAAGGTAATAATCAGCGTCGCTCCCAGTTCTCATTTTTGTTATTATTATTGTTTCTCCATAAAACCTTCATTTGAGCAGAATGTTCTCTCATCTTCCAACAGCTGCATGCAAAAAAGGGCAACTTCCTGGTCCATAAAGCCAAGGAGCTGGGCCTCCCTGTGTAAGTTCACCTCTGTTTCTGTGGTCTTCAAAACCACCGTGCCAGGGTTACCTGTGTAAGCTCACCTGTCTGCATCTTACCTTGTCCTGTGGCCTGTGACTACGCAGTCATGGACTGTTTCAGCAACCGTCACAGTTAACTCTGTCCTGCTGGCTGTTGAGCAGCAGATCAAGTGCAGACATCCAGCTCCTGTAATGTCCTGTAATGTCCTGCTGTCATCTTTTACGTTCTAGACTGGTTTGTTAGAGGCTTTGTTTTCACCCCAATGATGATCACTGAATGACCTCTGTGGTGTGGATGTGATGGAACTGAGGTGCATCATGGGTAGTAATCCTGTTTTGCTCTGTAGGGGGACATCAGCCATTGGACCAATCATATCTGCCTTAAAGGACGGGAGAAGTGTGACCTACGAAGGGAAGGAGGTAACGAACACACACACACACACACACAAACAAACGGTTAACAAGTCTGCACTTTAATTCTTTTGAAGGACTCCCGCAGACTCTCACAGATAGTACCGACATTGTGCAGTACTGTTGTATTTGGGTTTTCCACTGGAGCCATTAGACAGTCTCTGAAATCCTAAGTTAAAATCAATTTGTTGTTTTGCTTTCGTTTTAACCCGAAATGGAAGTACAGAGACAAGGTTATCAGATCTTATCAGACGAGACCTGGGTTTTCCTACATAGTTACTGTCCGAATCTGTGGACTATTCTTAATCTTTTAGCCTTGCCAGGTTCATTGTTGTCAGATTATGGCTTCACTCCCATATTTGCGGAGGTAACGTGTTTGTGGGGCCCGTTGTGAGGGGCGAGATTTGGGACGAGGCCACAGACCTCTGCCCTGTGTTCCAGATCCAGCCGTCTGAACTCTGCACTCCCTCTGACCCGGGCCCAGTCTTCCTGGTCGTCGACTGCCCCTCTGAAGAGTTCGTCCAGCCCCTCTGCACCAATCCCGTCCTGCGCAGGTGGGAATCCCTTAGTTCTATAACACAGAACAGAACGTAGAACAAAATGTGCTTAACAAGGCAGTCGACCTCATTATTATTGTAATACTGAGGACACTTCTCTCATTATGCTGAACTGGTTCATGCTGGTTTGCACCGTATCTTTGTATAAGTCCTAATAGCCTACCACACCGGCCCCTGACCACACCGGGCCCCTGACCACACCGGGCCCCTGACCACACCGGGCCCCTGACCACACTGGCCCCCTTATTGTGCCTTTCTGACATGTTTCTGCATGGTGAGTCCACATGTGACTGCAGGTTCAAATGCTCTTGTCTGGGTCCGGTCAGGTACCAGGAGGGTGGCTCGGAGGACAGCGCCGCCCTGGTGGTCCACATGACCCCAGAGGCGCTGTTGAAGACAGAGGAGTACCAGCGCTGGATGGAGAGGTAGGAGCTGTTCCCCTCCCCAGCAGCTGGTGGCGCTGTGGCCGTATGTGCAGAGGGCCTCGCAGTGCAGCGCTGTCTCTCTGAGACACGCGGAGTGTGCTTGCACACTGTCTGTTCTTTCACACAGTCAGCGAGTTGTGTTAAACGTCTCCTCTGGCAGGGACAGACGTAGAGGAGGACAGCTGTCTGGATCTGATGGGCCTGCTGCCGTGTGTTTGTCTTGGCCAGGTTCCCCTCCAGCACGGAGCACCTGGTCATGAACGAGCAGGTGTGCACCGTTCACAACGTCAGGAGCTACAAGATCCAGACGCAGCTTCACATGATCCACGCCGACATCTTCCCCGAGCTCCAGCACTACAGCACCACGGTAACGGTCGCTCACGGTGACAGCTCGGCACAGACCGCCATCTGTCTGTACGAACCGTTTGATAGTAGAACTCATAACCTAGCAACATGACAAAGTATTCAAAAGCACTATAAAATTCACTTTAGAAATTGTGTGGTCAGAACTGTGTCCATCCCTTCTGTTACTTCAGTTTACGTGTTTTAGTCCTATCAAGTATGTCCCAGTAGGTTTGTAGACCTGTTTGTCCAGGTTGGTTTGTTTGTTTTCCTGTTTACTCAGGGTTTGTTTGTTTGTTTGTAGGAGAGCCCGGCTCCACTGCGTGTGCCCTGTGTGAGGGCCGAGTGCCTCCTGAAGTTCCAGCTGAAGCCCAAAGCCGAGTGGCAGCGGTGAGACTTTCACAGATTACACTAATCTCCAATAATCTAATATGTAGATTACACTAATCTGTATGAATCGAATGTGTAGATTACACTAGTCTGCATGAATCTAATATCTAGATTACAGTAATCTGCATTAATCTCATGTGTAGATTACAGTAATCTGCATTAATCTCATGTGTAGATTACACTAGTCTCCATCCGTGTGAAATGTAGACTACACTGATCTACATTAATCTGAATTGCAGAATGTGCTAATCTAACCTTCATGTAAGTGTGTACTATTTAGGTGTGTGTGTGTGTTTGTGTGTGTGTATAGAGATTCCATCCCTTCCTGTGATAAAGAGGAATTTGCTACGGAAGCTGCGAAGGTTCCTGAGTTCCTGCAGGAGGTGGAAAGGTGCCAGCAGTTCCAGAAGACCGACGCTGTCGTGCTGTCTGGTGAGAATCCTGCATGGGGGGGGGGGGGGGGGGGGGGATGTGAGTGTTGAAGTAGACATGAGCAGTGGTGTGTGTGTGTGTGTGGTGCAGGTAAGGTGGAGAGGTATCCTGAGGTGGTGTTTGATGGGGTGTGTGTGTGGTGCAGGTAAGGTGGAGAAGTATCCTGAGGTGGTGTTTCTGGGTACTGGATCAGCTCTGCCCATGAAGATCAGAAATGTCAGTGGCACTCTGGTCAACGTCAGGTAGGCAGCATAGATTACACAGATCTGACACAACAGTTCAGTGAACATTACAGTTTACTCAACATTAGTTGCATCCTGTGTGTGTGTGTGTGTGTAGCTCTACTCAGTCTGTGCTCTTGGACTGTGGAGAGGGCACGTTCGGTCAGATGTGCCGTCACTATGGCAACGGCGTGGATAAGGCATTGTCCAAATTGTCCACAGTGTTTGTGTCTCACATTCATGCGGACCATCACACAGTGAGTCCTCAAACACCACACAAACACTTCACACAGTGAGTCCTCAAACACCACACAAACACTCTTCACAGTGAGTCACACCACACAAACACTTCACACAGTGAGTCACACACACACCACACAACACCACACATACACAAACACTCTTCACAGTGAGTCACACACACACACCACAGAACACCACACATACACAAACACTCTTCACAGTGAGTCACACACACACACCACAGAACACCACACATACACAAACACTCTTTACAGTGAGTCACACACACACACCACAGAACACCACACATACACAAACACTCTTCACAGTGAGTCACACACACACCACACAACACCACACCAGTGTTAATTTTGACAGCAATTTTTTATTTAGTCTTGGGCTGCCATGATTAGTCGACTAGTCACGATTATGTCGACTATTAAAATAGTCAACGACTAATTTAATAGTCGATGCGTCGTGTTTTTTTTCTCTCCAAACTGCTGCGACAGTATCCACTGTTGCGTCTGCCTTTCTGTCCTTGACGCACATGCGCAGTAGTGCAAACGGGTAGACAGTTGACGACATCCCAGGACGTTATGATGGCTGCATCTCAATTCAGGGGCTGCAGCCTACGTAGACCGCGTAGACTGCAGCCCACGTTGGCCACACACTTCGAAGGCCGGGTAGGCTGCATCTCACGGCTGTTAAATGAGACAGTCTAGTCTTCGCAAGATATATGTTTGCGTGACCACACTCTGCCCCGTTACATACGTGTTAGCGAGCTGTCCGACAAATATCACATCACCCACAAATGCCTAAAAGAAAATGCGTTGAACATGTATTCACATGTTTGGCGGGAAGTATAACTTCATAACAAAATTCAATGTATTTTTATAAACGTTACTCTTTAGTAAATACTCAAAGCACATGTTTACCTGCAATATCATTAATAACTGGCATGTTATTTAGCATCTCACTGCAGTATAAATGTCCATATTTAAAAAATACCGACATTTAAAAATGAATTCCTTGGCCCGTACACTAGACTCCGCCTGTTTATTGTTCATAGAGCAATGAATCCTGGGATATGGTGGGACGCGAAGGATACTCAGATGCATCCTTCGTTTTCGGGGTTTTGAAGGCTACATTCGTCGGCCGCATAAGAAGGAGTCCACGAATTGGGACAGCCTCGTCGCGGCGCAGTGACGTAACCGGCCTACAAATGCGCACTTCGTGGGCTGCAGCCCCTGAATTGAGATACGATGGCTGCATCTCAATTCAGGGGCTGCAGCCTATGTAGACCGCGTAGACCGCAGCCCACGTTGGCCACACACTTCGAAGGCCGGGTAGGCTGCATCTCACGGCTGTTAAATGAGACAGTCTAGTCTTCGCAAGACGTATGTTTGCGTGACCACACTCTGCCCCGTTACATACGTTACATACGTGTTAGCGAGCTGTCCGACAAATATCACATCACCCACAAATGCCTAAAAGAAAATGCGTTGAACATGTATTCACATGTTTGGCGGGAAGTATAACTTCATAACAAAATTCAATGTATTTTTATAAACGTTACTCTTTAGTAAATACTCAAAGCACATGTTTACCTGCAATATCATTAATAACTGGCATGTTATTTAGCATCTCACTGCAGTATAAATGTCCATATTTAAAAAATACCGACATTTAAAAACTTCTTCGGCCCGTACACTAGACTCCGCCTGTTTATTGTTCATAGAGCAATGAATCCTGGGATATGGTGGGACGCGAAGGATACTCAGATGCATCCTTCGTTTTCGGGGTTTTGAAGGCTACATTCGTCGGCCGCATAAGAAGGAGTCCACGAATTGGGACAGCCTCGTCGCGGCGCAGTGACGTAACCGGCCTACAAATGCGCACTTCGTGGGCTGCAGCCACTGAATTGAGATACACCTACCGACAGACTGGTATCGTGGCTACCCGTTTGCACGCGTTTCGGAACCCGGCTACGGAAAATGATCCCACACTTGAGTTCCGTAGCCGGGTTCCGAAATGCTTGCAATATCTGCAAGGCAGAACTTTCCTTCCACGGCAGCACAACTGTGATGTACGAACACCTGAAGCATGTTGTGGCTGATTGTGACAATGATGAATAGGGACCATCATCTCTGTCATCTAAATCGCTAGTTAGCTGCTAAAGTTACCGTAAACAGAGCGTTAACTTAGTACTTACTTATCGTGGTAGCTGTAAAAGTTAACATTAGTGATGGCGGTTTGTTTCATTAGCCTTAGCAAGCACTTGTGTGTTTTCTGTAACGTCAGTGAGACCAAAGCTTTATTTTTGTGAATAATTCCTGTTTCAGGTCCCTACCTCAGGGTTGCCAACTCTCAAGCATTGAGCGTGAGACACACGCATTTGACCGTCTTCACACGCCACACATCCGATTTCTCACGCTGAAAAAAAATCTAGTTTATTTATCTCTGATCCACATCTGTGATTCAATGAGTTACTAGTTTGCCAATGACTGGCGATCGATCGCAATATAATACTTAATTTGTGTCCATTTTACAACCCCCACCCCTCCAACAATTTACATTCGCCCTGCAACCCTGCTACCTAATTTGATTTAAATGTAGCTAAGTTTGATGACGGAGACAAATAAAAGGAAGAAAAACCTAAAAAAATTATTTATTTATTAATGTATTTATTTTTACGTTGTTTAAGCCAGTGCCTTATACTTATTTATTTTAATAATTGTTTGTTGCAAAAAGTTGCATATTTAATTAAAGGTTTAATGAACTATGATCTTAATTGTTTTTATTTTTAGTTATAGCTGAAATCTAATAATTGTTGCATTCTAGTGTAATAAACTGTATGTTTTATATTCATTCAACGTACAATCCGATTAGTCGAATAATCATAAAAATTAATCGGTGATTAGTCGACTATAAAAATAATCATTTGTGGCAGCCCTAGTTTACACACCGTCTTGTTTTTCTCAAAGTCAAAGGAGAAATGTGTCCATATATCGCCTCTTATCTTTCTCCCTGCTGACATTGTCGAGTTAACATCGAGTTGAATTTCATGAGTGGCCACAGTTCACAGGCTGGTTTGGTCTTACCGGGTTCTGTGCGATGTGAAGGCGTTAGTTCTGATTGGACGGTTACCGGTTTGTCCCGCCTATCCGTGTACGCTAAAGTAGTTATGGTTGGATCTCTTCTTAACTTATCCCTACCTTTCTCAAAACTAAATCAGGTCTGATTGGATGTCGTCGCTGGCCAATATTTTCGTCTCAGTTTTTATTTGTTGACGAAAATGTCCATTCATTTCGTCATCGTTTTTATCCCTTCCTATAGTTTTAATTTAGTTATCGTCTCGTTTTCGTCATGAAAAAAGGGTTCGTTGACGAAAACTATGACAAAAATTATTCGTCAACGAAATTTACACTGCACCACACGTACACAAACACAGTGAGTCACACAAACACCACACACACACAAATACTTCACACACAGTGAGTCCAGAGCCAGTCACACATCACCCAAGCACACACACCAGTCTTTGACTGACTAAGACCAGGATTAGATGAACTGCACAGGTATTAACCTGTATGGGGGTTTACTGGTACAGTAACGATCCAAATAACACACATCACACCGCACTCTTATATATACACACACACACATCGCACTCTTATCTGCTGGGTCCAGAAGTGCAGGTAGGAGTGGAGGTTCCGTCAGGACTACACACACACACACACACACATATATATACACAAGTGTTGATCCGTTTCTCTTTCTTTCCGTTTACAGGGCTTGATCAATTTGCTGTTTCAGAGGGAGAGAGCTCTGGTAAACACCCCCCCGGGTTTCTCAGCACTGTCCCCTGTGAATCACATGACCTTCCTTCCCTGCACATTTCCTGCCTTTAATACACATTCATACTGAAAATCTGGATACTGAGCACATGGGGTCGTAAACGGACCAAGACAACTTCCAGTCAGGCGAACATTAATCTCCTTTAAACAAAGGGCAGGGGGAGGGGCCACTAGGGTGTACCTTGTACAATTGACAGCTGAAAATGGACTCTCTCTCTCCCCCTCTCTCTCTCTCTCCTCTCCCTCCCTCTCTCTCTCTCGCTCTCTCTCTCCTCCACTGTAGAATACTCTGGGGAAGGCCTTTACTCCTGTCTACCTGATTGCTCCCACCCTGATCATGACCTGGCTCAATCAGTATCACGACCACTGTCAGGAGATCCTCAGTCACATCAAGTGAGTTTCCAAACTGCCCCCTGCAGGACACCTTTGACACTACAGCCTTTAGCATTACGTGTTCCAGACTACACTGTGCAGCACAGCCCAACACAACACAGCTCCACCTCCCCAACACTCCCTCCATGATGCTTACAGCTTGTCAGTCGTACGAGAGCCCCACCAGGCCACTCTGTGCCTGTGTAACTAGGTCAGTTTAAAGTAGAGCTCGGCGATATGGCCAAAAATGTTATCACGATCATTTTTTGTATACTGATCGATCTCAATAATTATCGTGATATAAAATTTTGTAACACTGTTTTTAAAGGAGAAAGTATACTGAATACATGCGTTCAGAGTATTCAAATGAAATCCACAGTAAAAGATATGTAAATTACAAAATTGTGAGAACCTGACTTCTAACAATTTACCTACCATAACAAATTCTGCTTTCTCTGTCCTGAGTTATGAAAACTATATTGGCTTAAAAATCAGCATTGTGAAGCGGTTCTGTCCCGCTGTGTGAAGCGGTTCTGTCCCGCTGTGTAAAGCGGTTCTGTCCCGCTGTGTAAAGCGGTTCTGTCCCGCTGTGTGAAGCGGTTCTGTCCCGCTGTGTGAAGCCATTCTGTCCCGCTGGTGTGTTTCAGCTTC
>NC_135216.1:34251990-34296990 GCF_052324685.1 Brachyhypopomus gauderio
CACCACAGGACATTGGTATTACAGCACCTAACAGGACATTAGCATTACAGCACACCACAGGACATTGGTATTACAGCACTCAACAGGACATTAGTATTACAGCACACCACAGGACATTGGTATTACAGCACCTAACAGGACATTAGTATTACAGCACTCAACAGGACATTAGTATTACAGCACTCAACAGGACATTAGTATTACAGCACACCACAGGACATTAGCATTACAGCACACCACAGGACATTGGTATTACAGCACACCACAGGACATTGGTATTACAGCACTCAACAGGACATTAGTATTACAGCACACCACAGGACATTGGTATTACAGCACTCAACAGGACATTAGTATTACAGCACACCACAGGACATTGGTATTACAGCACCTAACAGGACATTAGCATTACAGCACACCACAGGACATTGGTATTACAGCACTCAACAGGACATTAGTATTACAGCACACCACAGGACATTGGTATTACAGCACCTAACAGGACATTAGTATTACAGCACTCAACAGGACATTAGTATTACAGCACACCACAGGACATTAGTATTACAGCACACCACAGGACATTAGTATTACAGCACACCACAGGACATTAGTATTATAGCACACCACAGGACATTAGTATTACAGCACACCCACACCACAGTACATTAGTATTACAGCACACCACAGGACATTGGTATTACAGCACACCACATGACATTAGTATTACAGCACACCGCAGGACATTAGTATTACAGCACACCGCAGGACATTAGTATTACAGCACACCGCAGGAGATTAGTATTACAGCACATCGCAGGACATTGGTATTACAGCACACCGCAGGACATTGGTATTACAGCACACCGCAGGACATTGGTATTACAGCACACCGCAGGACATTAGTATTACAGCACACCGCAGGACATTAGTATTACAGCACACCGCAGGACATTAGTATTCTGTGTGGCCAGTGTGCCTGCATGGCTCCCAGTCTCTCTGCAGGATCGGTTTGAACCAGCGGGCTGTGGAGGCGTCTCCACGGAGACCAGGCACCCTCCCGGTGTTGCATGTCAAATCAGCAAACACCCCCCCTCCGCCTGGCCCCCATTACCCAAACCAGCGGAGAGAGCCGGGCACGCCTCGACTCACACTGAGACTCAATACCAGCGCTCCCTACTGTAGAGAGGGAGGTGGAGGGGAGAGGTAGAGATAGGGAGAGAGGGGTGGGAGGGAGGAGAGAGGGGAGGAGAAAGAGAGAGAGATAGGGAGAGGGGGGATAGTGAAAGAGAGAGAGAGGGAGAGGAGAGGTAGAGAGGGAGGGAGGGAGGGAGAGGGAGGAGTGAACTGTGGTCACTGCTGCGATTTGGGATTTTCTGGATTTGTCAATGTTGTTTCCAATTTATTATATATTTACGTGAAGACCTTTTTCTGTAAGAAAAACAACCACACTGAGTGTGTGTGCAGTTTCCCCTATGGACTTAGGAGAGAACACTGAGGATACCGTCAGATATTTCTGTCGTTAAATCTTTTGACTGTCATATATCTTTATGCCGTATAACTTTGTCATGTCTTTGTCATATAACTGTCTTTGTCGTATATCTTTGTTTATATGTCATATATCTGTCATATATCTTTATGTCTGTGTCATATCTTTGTCTTTGTCTTATATCTTTGTCTGTGTCATATATCTTTGTCTTTATGTCATATATCTTTATGTCTGTGTCATATATCTTTGTCATATATCTTTGTCTTCTCTACCTCCATGAGGAATAGCTGTTTAAGAAAACTAAATGGACTGCAGGTTTATCTAAACTTTAGTGAAACTCTGCAGGGTAGAAGATCTCAAGGACCAGGGTGGAACTGAATTTGCAGATCTCTGGGTGTCATATCTGTTCCGAACATCAGCACACAGCATTAAAACAGGTTGCGTGTGCTCAGGGGTGCAATTACTTACATTCTGAGGTGTATGCAAACATACTATCGGCGCCCCCCGAACGAAAGTTGTTGAGCGGGGGGGGGTTTGGGAGTATTATATCTCATCGATTTGGCGCCCCCTCTAGTGCAGCGCCCCTATGCGTCGCATACGCTGCATACCCCCTTTTTGCGTCACTGCGTGTGCTGCCCTGAATCGGCCACAGCCAGTGTGCTAGTGCACTTCTTTGCTCTGCTAACTCAGGGCTCAATGTAGCAACCACAGAGGAACAGGAGTGTCTCCATCATGACCGAATCAGATGAAGCTGATGGTGTGTTAACCACCAAATAGCACACTAACCACTTCATCTCCATAACTGCGCTACCTTCAGTGGTGGAAGGAGATCAACGTTCTGGAAGTACGCTAACCACGCTGACACTAGTCAGGTGTGAGTGTGAAGTACTCACCGTGGTGACGCTAGTCAGGTGTGAGTGTGAAGTACTCACCGTGGTGATGCTAGTCAGGTGTGAGTGTGAAGTACTCACCGTGGTGACACCCTACTCACACTAGAGTATCTCAGGCGTGACGGTCCTATGGCTGTCCCGTCACTGTTTGGAGCCTCACGGTGATGAGTGAACCCCCCCCCCCACTATCTCTCATTCACTTTTTTCACTGACTCTCCTGCTCTCTCTCTCCTGCTCTCGCTCCTGTTCTCTCTCTCTCTTTCTTCACACTATTGTTCTGTCTACATCTGTCTCTTATTTCTGTCTCTGTTTCTCTCTCATTAATACTGTGTTGACGTTGTTAAATCCACCATACTTGACCTTGTAAACTCTAAAAATAACAAAACTAGGCTGTGTTCGCTGCTCTTATATCCTTTAATGGAGATTACTCTGTTTTCTTGTATTATTAATGTTCCTTCTGTTATTAGTGATTAAATACAGGATCAAGAGAGAGAAAAATAGAGATAGAAGGATAGAAGAGGGGAAAGAGGAGAGGAAACAATGAGGAAGAAGAGTGAAGGAGAGATTGAGACAGTCTGGAGCAGTGGGAGAGGTTCATAAATCTAATGAGTTGAGGTGTGTGTGTGTGTGTGTGTGTGTGTGTGTGTGAGGGAGAGCAGGAGCACTGCGTGTGGCATGAAGCCTCCTCTCCTCCTTTTCAGTACCATGTGTAAAATGTTTATATCTTCTGTGCCAATCTAGTCTCCAGGAAAAAACGATTTTGTCTTCCAGAACAGAACTGTGGTGACTGGGGTCACGGCTACAGTGGTCACGGCTACAGTGGTCACAGCAGTGAGTGTTGATTACTGTGACACTTCACACGGTGAATTCAGCTGTCAGTTCACATTTTGCTTTCTGCCATCATCAGGATGTTTATTGCACTGATGTGTAAGGTGTATGTCTGGGTGCCTGGACAGCTGTTCGCCTGGTAGGCATTTCTGCGACATATGCATATCACGATTGCCCACTGGATGGATGGGCCCTGGGTGCTTGTTTCATTCAAGAGCACCTGCGTGATCCAGCCATCCATTTGATTATGTTCATTAGATAATTATGAATGTCACCGAGAAGTAAATTTAAATGCAGCACAGCTCTGTAGAACATCCCTGCACGTGGAGTGGGCCGCACCTCCATGACCCATAATCCCCAGCACGTGGCAAATCCGCCCCCTGCACTGACTGTGCACTTTGAGCCAGCGCCTCCCTGTTCTGGTGTCCTTCAAGGCCCGACCGGTGCACGCGCCTTATATTGTGCGCGGGCTGACGCCGTGCAGTAATATTTCATAGCGAAGTCGTGCGTTCTCTCGCGCTCCGTGTCTGGTTCTCTCGCGCATTGTGCTGATTGATTGTGCGGGTTTATCTGCGGACGTCAGCTCATCTTTTGTGCAGCAGCGCGTGAATAAAGACGCGACAGGAGTGAACGGGTCTCTGTAAACGTGAGCCTGGCGCGCGCTCCGTCCTGCAAGGTCTGCGCGCCTCGGATACGCCCGTCCTGCTCATTCACGGAACGAGTTAATTTAATCTAAACACACCAGCCTTTCACAGTCACATAATATAGGATAATCTTGCGATTTGCATGCAAGAGTATTCACGCTATAAAATGAAATAAGAATATTGTCTAGCTGTCAGTTGGTGATGGCCAGTGGAGTTGATGTGGTTTAACCGTGACAATGCGCCGGAGCAGCCGCGGAAGAACCGCCTCTCTCTCTCTCTCTCTCTCTCTCTCTCTCTCTCACACACACACACACACACACACACACACACACACACACACACACACACACACACACACACCGTGCGAACCGACAACTAGCGCCGTTCAGTCGGCAATTATTCTAATCTCACTCTCACAATATGAACTGGTTATCGCGAATGAAGGCCTATTACCCTGCTGGTCCTCACTCACTGACCCCATATGTAGTAACACTGGTGCTCCTCGGTGTTGGTGTGTGAAGAAGCGGTGGCACGTGAGCACCGTGGAGCTGAACGTGATTCAACACTACGGATGCTGCTGTCTCTGGAGACGTGAGGTGTTGCCGCTCAGCCCTGTGGCCATCTAATGACCTGCTGTGAAGTTGTTCCTGCTGAGTTTTCCATGAACTCTTTTAGTCCAGCCAGTCTATTTATCTGTGTCAAAATGTGACCCTGTAAGACACGACAGCACGGCCAGCAGTAATCTGATCTGGAAACGTCAAACGCGTTCTCTCCTCAGGTTTATTATAAATTATATATAGAAAAAATAACCAACAACAAAACTAGCAGAGCACTTGTGTAGTCCAGGTAAATAAATGACCCTACGGCGGATCTTTTTATTACAAAACAACTAGGATCCGTGTGCAGATCGAGACTTGGTCCATCGTCCGCGTGATTGATGGACAGTATTAGTTAATCCCGCTCTGGACGAGGCTGATAGACGTGATTTATCTCCGGTTTCCTGCGCTGTGAGGAGCAGATGGAGAATGAGGAGGGCCGCAGTCATTAACAGTCTGTGGAGGAGAGGAGCCGCTAATCCTCACCTCCGTGACTGACGGCCAGGCGCCGCGACTTTGCGGCCTAATTGTGTTGTTTTAAAACAGTAATGAGGAACACACAGCGAGTGCTTGAAGGACCCAGACCCGACACTCCCGACAGGCGCTCACGTGGAACCCCACGGACTTCTTGCTGAATGAGAATTTTCATAACTTTTAATCAGTCACTGGGCAAACCAGTCAGTCAGTCTCTCTCTCTCTCTCTCTCTCTCTCTCTCTCTCTCTCTCTCAGATTAACTGTTTTCATGTGTGTTTGAAGACATTTTATGCTTTGGCCGTTTCTATTAGACCGTGCAAACACAGTACGAGAGGGTCGTTGCTTTGATACGTTCCCGTGCAGGGTAATTAGCTGAACGGAACCATGTCCGTTGGGTTTACGGCGCACGGTTCTTTGTGTCGCCGCACGTTCACTACCCACAGAACAATAGACCGGCAGACACGTTTTCCAGAGTCCTGGAAACTGAAGTCATTTATGGTACCTTGTGGCAAAGCACTTTTACAGTATCATTCTGTGCAGTTATTCGTAAAAAGTTCAGTGTTGTTCAGTAACTCTTTGTAAAAGTCGAATTCCGTTAAGCCTCACCAAAGAGGGAGTTGCGTGCGGAGGGTGCGCACACGTTATCATTCTGCAGGTGCGCTCGGCACGCCCGCCGCTCGCGCTGTCTTTAAATCCGACTCATACGTACGTATATACGTGTTTGTGTGTGTGTGTGTGTGTGTGTGTGGTCTTGCAATGCTGTCACTAAATGAAGCATTATGTTGGGATTACATTTTCTGTAGGCCTGAAATCTGTACACACAGAGAGAGAAATGGTGATAGAGAAAAATATAAATAATCTCTTGAGGATCAGTGAGCTGTGGAGAAACATCTCCGCTCAGATCAGTCCAGACCTGCTCCATGATGACGGAAGGGTCAGAGTTTGACACAAGCAGCATGACTGGATGAGAACTTCCTGTGAGGTGTCACCAGTCCAGGCTGGTGGGGTGGTGGTGTGGGGGGGGGGGGTTCTTGGTGCACCCTGGTCCTCTGATACCAGCTTTGGAGCGGCCCTGCACGGCAGCAGGACACTTTCAGCAGGACGGTGCACCATGACACAAGGGTCCTGTAGTCACAGTCTGGTTTTAATCCTTTTGAGATTCTCTGGGATGAGGCAGAAGACGGCTGTTCGGACCATGATGTTCTGTTCATCATCTGTGTCTGAACATTCCTGTTTGTTTACATTACTTCTATTTATGAAAAAGGCTTCGGCAATACAATAAAACTTAATGCAAATTTGTGCCAGTGAACTCATTTGAAATGGAATTGAGAATGTGAAGACGTGGGTGCATCCCGCCTTTGGCCTGTGGGCGTGTCTGGACGGTCTCCTCCCTGTGACGGTCTCCTCCCTGTGACGGTCTCCTCCCTGTGACGGTCTCCTCCCTGTGACGGTCTCCTCCTTGTGATTCCCCATCACTGTAGTGGCTCATGACGCATGGCATGTGTCTAGGGAGTTTGTGGAGAAAGACGAAGAATCAACATTCTTTCTTTTCTTTCTCTCCCCCTCAGTCCCTCTCTCTCTCTCCCTCTGGAGACACAGACACTCCATGTACTTGCCCAGCTAATGATGAGCTGCTCACAACACTTACGTACCAGCCAACCAGAAGGTCCTGTAATACAAATGCCTTCTCGTTGGAGCACGTCATTTATTCACCATCTCAACACCCTGGAGCTCCTCACATCATCACGGGACGATCTAACCCCAGCTCGCTGTAACTACACGTGCAGCTTCATTGGGTAGACGTTTACTCGGGAGAGAACCCTTAGGGCTCGTGTGGTTTTGGACCAAAGCACCACTGCAGGCTCTCCAGTGAGTGACGTCATGATGTGTAAACAGTGCCGGGACTCTGCGACACCCAACAAACTGCACCAGCGCTACACCTGCCGGCCTGCCGTGTTCAGAAGGGTCTTCTAAACCTGCTACACCTGCTACACCTGCCGTGTTCAGAAGGGTCTTCTACACCTGCTACCACGTCAGCTGGCCTGCCGTGTTTAAGGTCTTCTGCACGAATCCAGCACGGTCCAGTGGTGTTGCGGCCCAGTTGGGAAGGTGGAGTCTGGTGCGCAGGTGGAGGCTTTGGCCTCCATGTGAGGGTTTGTAAGATGCACAGCACAGGTGTGAGCCTCGGAGCAGCAGAGGAGAGAATGTTCTGGGTGGAGATGTTCTGGGTGGAGATGTTCTGTGGTTCGGGTCTTAGTCAGTGGACAGGGAGGGAATTCTCACTTTTCTCATCCCTTTATAACAGTCAAACATTTCCTAACTTCAGTGGTGGACTCTTCCTGGGGTTTAGGTTTGAGGCAGCTACTGGGTTCATGTGTGGGGCAGTGTTTTCTCCACATCCAGCCCTTGTCTCTTATACCCACATAGCTTTGTCCGGCTCTCTTGGGCTCCCCCTGCTGGCAGGTTATAGGTACTGCTGGCTGGTGAGCTTCACTGGTCACCGCTGCTCCTGTTTCCACTCTGTCCACACAACCGTCCCCAGGCCGGAGCTTCCTAACTAATGGGATCCATTTGGTTCAGACGCTGTGCTAGCTTCCCTGCTCCTGAGACCATGTCCCTGTTAGATGATGTGACCCCCAGAAGCGTGACCCCCAGTAGCGTGACCTCCAGAAGTGTGACCCCCAGAAGTGTGACCCCCAGAAGCGTGACCCCCAGAAGCGTGACCCCCAGAAGCGTGACCCCCAGAAGCGTGACCCCAGCCAGCCCATGGTGAGCTGGGGCTGCAGGCTCTTGCAGGCTTGACCTGGCATCTATTGGAAAGCGATCTCATAATGTCCTGCTAAGTGAAGGAGGTCTTGCACTTCAGGATGATGGAGTCCCGACTTTTGGCCCTAATTTGGGGGCTGAGATGATGCACACTCTGCTCAGGATAAAGGGACTGAACTGAGATGACTCCATGTTATTGTTCCTGGACCAGGAGATGAAGGAGAGAGAGAGAGAGAGAGAGCGAAAGGGAGGAGAAGAGTGACAGAATGAGAAGAGGAGAGTAAAATGGGGGCTAGAAGAAGGAGATAGAGAAGTGGACTGAGGAAATGAGAAGGAAAATAGAGAGAGAGAGAGTGCAGTAATGGCTTGGTCACTGTTGAGAGAGAGAGAGGTGGAGAGGTTGGGCAGTAATGGCTCAGTAGTTGTTCTGACATGTTCTCTTTGCATCGTGTGTGTGTGTGTGTGATTGTGTGTGTGAGAGACTGGCGGATTAGGCAGGGGAGTTGATCGTGATATTAATACAGTGTGTGGTATGAAGCTCACTGTATTGGAGTGTGTGTGTGTGTGGGGAAGTGACCGTGGCATGCTTAAGTGTATGCTAGACTCTGTGTGTGTGTGTGTGGTACAGGGAGATTTATATACTGGTAGAAATAAGTCTCATGTCACAGTACTGAAGGCGGGTGAATGTTCATTAGTGCTTCACAGCAAGACTAATGTCTAATCTGGCACCATCGTTATAACCAGAGAACTCCTTAAATGTCTCTCCCTCGAGTGCTGTTCCTCTCTCTCTCTCCCACACACACACACACACACACACACACACACACCCACACGTTCCTAACGTACTCCCCCTTCCCCAAGAGAACATTCTAGACTCTCCTGCATCCTTGTGGACTCTGAGCATCGTGTGATGCAGTGTCAGTGTGTGTTTGTAAGGACTAGGTTAATTTGTGTTAATAGATGTGCAGCCGTGTTAATAATGGGAAGTTTAAGCCAGGACTATGAAACCGAGGGGCGTGACAGATGGTCCAGGGCCCGGTGAACCTGGGAGCATCGGCACGGTGGAGGTGACACACTGCGTCTGGTCATGCAACCCCGTTTACTTTCCCAAACAGATCAGAACCGCACACACAAAGTACTGTAAGGTTTAGAGGTTAGTGAGACCTCTGAATGATCTAACCTGTGATCTGAAGAAAGCCACACATCATGTTCTGTGGTTCGGGTCTTAGTCAGTGGACAGGGAGGGAATTCTCACTTTTCTCATCCCTTTATAACAGTCAAACATTTCCTAACTTCAGTGGTGGACTCTTCCTGGGGTTTAGGTTTGAGGCAGCTACTGGGTTCATGTGTGGGGCAGTGTTTTCTCCACATCCAGCCCTTGTCTCTTATACCCACATAGCTTTGTCCGGCTCTCTTGGGCTCCCCCTGCTGGCAGGTTATAGGTACTGCTGGCTGGTGAGCTTCACTGGTCACCGCTGCTCCTGTTTCCACTCTGTCCACACAACCGTCCCCAGGCCGGAGCTTCCTAACTAATGGGATCCATTTGGTTCAGACGCTGTGCTAGCTTCCCTGCTCCTGAGACCATGTCCCTGTTAGATGATGTGACCCCCAGAAGCGTGACCCCCAGTAGCGTGACCCCCAGTAGCGTGACCTCCAGAAGTGTGACCCCCAGAAGTGTGACCCCCAGAAGTGTGACCCCCAGAAGCGTGACCCCCAGAAGCGTGACCCCCAGAAGCGTGACCCCCAGAAGCGTGACCCCAGCCAGCCCATGGTGAGCTGGGGCTGCAGGCTCTTGCAGGCTTGACCTGGCATCTATTGGAAAGCGATCTCATAATGTCCTGCTAAGTGAAGGAGGTCTTGCACTTCAGGATGATGGAGTCCCGACTTTTGGCCCTAATTTGGGGGCTGAGATGATGCACACTCTGCTCAGGATAAAGGGACTGAACTGAGATGACTCCATGTTATTGTTCCTGGACCAGGAGATGAAGGAGAGAGAGAGAGAGAGAGAGAGAGAGCGAAAGGGAGGAGAAGAGTGACAGAATGAGAAGAGGAGAGTAAAATGGGGGCTAGAAGAAGGAGATAGAGAAGTGGACTGAGGAAATGAGAAGGAAAATAGAGAGAGAGAGAGTGCAGTAATGGCTTGGTCACTGTTGAGAGAGAGAGAGGTGGAGAGGTTGGGCAGTAATGGCTCAGTAGTTGTTCTGACATGTTCTCTTTGCATCGTGTGTGTGTGTGTGTGATTGTGTGTGTGAGAGACTGGCGGATTAGGCAGGGGAGTTGATCGTGATATTAATACAGTGTGTGGTATGAAGCTCACTGTATTGGAGTGTGTGTGTGTGTGGGGAAGTGACCGTGGCATGCTTAAGTGTATGCTAGACTCTGTGTGTGTGTGTGTGTGTGTGTGGTACAGGGAGATTTATATACTGGTAGAAATAAGTCTCATGTCACAGTACTGAAGGCGGGTGAATGTTCATTAGTGCTTCACAGCAAGACTAATGTCTAATCTGGCACCATCGTTATAACCAGAGAACTCCTTAAATGTCTCTCCCTCGAGTGCTGTTCCTCTCTCTCTCTCCCACACACACACACACACACACACACACACCCACACGTTCCTAACGTACTCCCCCTTCCCCAAGAGAACATTCTAGACTCTCCTGCATCCTTGTGGACTCTGAGCATCGTGTGATGCAGTGTCAGTGTGTGTTTGTAAGGACTAGGTTAATTTGTGTTAATAGATGTGCAGCCGTGTTAATAATGGGAAGTTTAAGCCAGGACTATGAAACCGAGGGGCGTGACAGATGGTCCAGGGCCCGGTGAACCTGGGAGCATCGGCACGGTGGAGGTGACACACTGCGTCTGGTCATGCAACCCCGTTTACTTTCCCAAACAGATCAGAACCGCACACACAAAGTACTGTAAGGTTTAGAGGTTAGTGAGACCTCTGAATGATCTAACCTGTGATCTGAAGAAAGCCACACATCATGCGTCCGACTCCGACCAAACCAATCCTCAGTTATCAGGAAACAGCGCTAGCAGGAAACAGCGCTAGCAGGCGAGTGTTGTGTTTAGTGTTTTTGTTAGGCAGGTTGTTGTTAGAAGGCTGAAGAGCAACACGCCACCCTTCTGACACGCTCATCTTAAGACATGCTTGATCAAACAGTCTCACGTAGCTCGCAGGACTGGCCAGGTCTCCGGGTGATGAGGTGCTGTAGGACTTAATTGTCTGTCTTGCTCTGAAGTGTTGGTACCTTGGCCATGTTCTCACTAGCAGACATGATGCTGCAACACAGAATGTCTTCAGGCCACTGGCGTGGTCACTGAAGCGTTCACCCACACGCTGCTCTGACTGCTGTGTACATTGCAGGAAACTCACCAACTGTATTGCTTGAAATGGTGAATAATGGTGTCAGCATAGCACCCCCCCCTTGCGCATGCACACACACACACACACACACACACACACACACACACACACACACACACACACACACACACACACACACACACACACACACACACACACACACACACACACACACACACACACACACTATTTCTTTATAGAACAAATGAGCCTGGGAGTTTATTTAGGCTTATTTATGACTGTGTTTTATTTTTTCATTTCAGTTGTTATTTACACTTATTGTTTATCCACTATTCAACCACGATTTTCCTTCGTTACATTTTGTGTTTTCCAGTTGGATTCACAACTGATCAATAACTGACATGTTGTCCTTAGAAATATATCCAACATATTTAGCTTGTGGAAATAGAACAAAAGAATCTCATGTGAAAAACAGAACGTGTAGCCAACACTTTGCATCAGTTCTGTGGGCGTGGCCAGTTTTGTGGGCGTGGGTTTTTTTTAATCAAATAACATGATTTATCTCCCATCACCAAGAGGGGCTTTGCATGATGGTTGAAATATTGTTTGATGTAAGGAAAGATTATTAAAATGGCTGAAAACCACATCACTAAATCACTTCAGTATCTTTTGGTATCATGGGTCATTTATCATTTCACTCAAGTCATTTTTGGTTCTGGCCTAATTTATTGTTTAATGTTAGTCGTTTTTGTTTCTCGCCCCATTTACCATTTAACCTGAGTAACTTTTGTTACCTCTGCCTCTTACAGCTAGATGTCAGTCAGAGTTGTGCTCACCTCTATTAATTGCTTGGTCCTCCTCTACTGCTGTCTGTGTGTGTTCTTGTAGCCCATTGGCTGAGCTTGCCCTGCTTGTAGCCCATTGGCTGAGCTTGCCCTGCTTGTAAGCCCATTGGCTGAGCTTGCCCCTCACCCCTGGCTGGCACTCATGGTTTTTTGCCACGTTCTTTAGGTGTTGCTGAATACCAACATTGGACATGTCTGTACAAACCATAACCATAGAAATCAGTGCTCCCATGCATACACACACGTTCGTTGTTTTATGACAGTGAAGATGGTTGAGGACGTGTGGGAGTAGATCCTTTGATTGGATCCCATAGATACTTTGATTCTGCGGAATCCTAATGTCGGTGATCGCAGTTTCATATTGATTGCCTTCGGTCATTTATTGACAATATTGAAACCATCAGAGTGAAAATCCATGGCAGGCTAATGGGGATCATAACGAGCTAAATCATTAAATAATTATGCAGGTCGCAGTTGAGGTTGTGGCCCCACGAATCCACGAAGCTCCCCAGAAGGTCACTGACGTTCCCTCAAACCCCACACACCAGGGGGAGGTGGACAGCTACGGTTTAACATTTTAGAAGAGTTTGTATGTGTTTGTGTGCGCGTGTGTGTATGTACACACACTATTTTGCCAAAAGTATTCGCTCACCTTCCTTGACTCACATATGAGCTTAAGTGACATCCCATTCCTAATCCATGGGGTTCAATATGACGCTGGTTCACGCTTTGCAGCTAGAACAGCTTCAACTCTTCTGGGACGGCTGTCCACAAGGTTTAGGAGTGTGTTTATGGGGATTTTGACCATTCTTCCAGAAGAGCAGTTGTGAGGTCACACACTGATGTAGGACAAGAAGGCCTGGCTCTCAGTCTCCGCTCTAATTCATCCCAAAGGTGTTCTAACAGGTTGAGGTCAGGACTCTGTGCACGCCAGTTAAGTTCATCCACACCAGGGTCATCCATGTCTTTATGGACCTTGCTTTGTGTACTGGTGCACGGTAATGTTGGAAGAGGAAGGGGCCAGCTCCAAACTGTTGCCCCAAAGTTGAGAGCATGGAATTGCCCAAAATGTCACCTCCACTGCTCTAGAGTTTAGGGGCAGCCGTGCTTTACACCACTGCATTCAACGCGTTATATACTTGGTGATGTATGGCTTGGATGCAGCTCGACCCATTCCATGAAGCTCTCTGTGCACTGTTCATGAGCTAATCTGAAGGCCACATGAAGTTTGGATGTCTGTAGTGATTGACTCTGCAGAAAGTTGGCAATCTCTTCACACTATGTGCTTCAGCATCCGCTGACCTGCTCCATCAGTTTACGTGGCCTACCACTTCACGGGTGAGTTGCTGTCATTCCCACCAAACTCTTCCATTTTCTTATAATACAGCTCATAATTCTGTACAGGGACACTCCAGTGGTCAAAGGATGGGTGTGTTTAATGAAGTATTCATTCAGTGTGTATTCACATGCTCTGTCAACATACGACAGTGTGGCTTTTGTTTTCCGTGTGCATCCTTCTCTCACACGGCCACCGTGTCCCCGAGGTGGTGAAGTCCAACGATCCGCTGAACTAGAGGTCTAATCACCTCGCAACGAATGGAAATAAAGAATGGCTGGTCATTTTTACTGGAGGCTGAAGAACGATCAGTGTGTAGGGAGAGTCCTGGGAGAGCATGTTCTGACCAGCGACAAAGGCTGTGTGTGTGTGTGTGTGTGTGTTGTGTTTAAGTAAGTAACATTGAGTGTGTTTAAAGGGTGTGAAAGTGTGTAGGCGGGTGTGAAGGTAGAGAGATGGAATGCTGAGGTGTTCAGCAGGGTGTGAGAGTGAGACTATGTGTGCTGGTTAAGAGTGTTTTAGAGTTTGAGTGTAGGTTAGGGTGTAGTAGAATGTGGATTATGTCATGTTAGTGTGATGTGCTTTAATGTATTAATATCTGTTTATGGTGTGATCAAGTGTGGGCTAAGTGAGTATTACAGTGAGAGTGTGGGATTAGGTTATATTTGAGTGTGAGTGTGGGATTAGGGTGTATATGAGTGAGAGTGTGGGATTAGGGTGTATTTGAGTGAGAGTGTGGGATTAGGTTGTATTTGAGTGAGAGTGTGGGATTAGGCTGTATTTGAGTGAGAGTGTGGGATTAGGGTGTATATGAGTGAGAGTGTGGGATTAGGTTATATTTGAGTGAGAGTGTGGGATTAGGATGTATTTGAGTGAGAGTGTGGGATTAGGATGTATATGAGTGAGAGTGTGGGATTAGGTTGTATTTGAGTGAGAGTGTGGGATTAGGCTGTATTTGAGTGAGAGTGTGGGATTAGGATGTATATGAGTGAGAGTGTGGGATTAGGTTGTATTTGAGTGAGAGTGTGGGATTAGGCTGTATATGAGTGAGAGTGTGGGATTAGGATGTATATGAGTGAGAGTGTGGGATTAGGTTGTATTTGAGTGAGAGTGTGGGATTAGGCTGTATTTGAGTGAGAGTGTGGGATTAGGATGTATATGAGTGAGAGTGTGGGATTAGGTTGTATTTGAGTGAGAGTGTGGGATTAGGTTGTATTTGAGTGAGAGTGTGGGATTAGGTTTCATTTGAGTGAGAGTGTGAGATTAGGTTTCATTTGAGTGAGAGTGTGAGATTAGGTTTCATTTGAGTGAGAGTGTGGGTTTAGGTTGTATTTGAGTGAGAGTGTGGGTTTAGGGTGTATTTAATTGAGAGTGTTGGATTAGGGTGTATATGAGTGAGAGTGTGGGATTAGGTTGTATATGAGTGAGAGTGTGGGATTAGGTTGTATTTAAGTGAGAGTGTGGGATTAGGTTGTATTTGAGTGAGAGTGTGAGATTAGGTTTCATTTGAGTGAGAGTGTGGGTTTAGGTTATATTTAAGTGAGAGTGTGGGATTAGGTTGTATTTGAGTGAGAGTGTGGGATTAGGTTGTATTTGAGTGAGAGTGTGGGATTAGGGTGTATTTGATTGAGAGTGTGGGTTTAGGGTGTATTTGATTGAGAGTGTGGGTTTAGGGTGTATTTGATTGAGAGTGTTGGATTAGGGTGTATATGAGTGAGAGTGTGGGATTAGGGTGTATATTAGTGAGAGTGTGGGATTAGGTTGTATATGAGTGAGAGTGTGGGATTAGGTTGTATATGAGTGAGAGTGTGGGATTAGGTTGTATATGAGTGAGAGTGTGGGATTAGGTTGTATTTGAGTGAGAGTGTGGGATTAGGTTGTATTTGAGTGAGAGTGTGGGATTAGGTTGTATTTGAGTGAGAGTGTGGGATTAGGTTGTATATGAGTGAGAGTGTGGGATTAGGTTGTATTTGAGTGAGAGTGTGGGATTAGGTTATATTTGAGTGAGAGTGTGGGATTAGGTTATATTTGAGTGAGAATGTGGGATTAGGTTATATTTGAGTGAGAGTGTGGGTTTAGGGTGTATTTGAGTGAGAGTGTGGGTTTAGGTTATATTTGAGTGAGAGTGTAGGATTACGTTGTATGGTTGGCGAATGCATTTGGGCGTCTGCTACCTTTTTGTTGTTGCCATAAAGGCAATCCCCGGCATCGTCTTGAGATTGTGGTGCGCGATTTCAAAATAAGAGCGGATAGCGTGATTGAAAAAAAAAAATCCTAAAAAAAACACTTCAAAACAGCTCGCAGGCCAGAAATAGATAGCCGCTATTTGAGTATGGGGGCTGCATTTGAGTGAGAGTGAGGGTTAATGCCTTCAGCATTGCATACTGTGTGACAGCAGACCAGGGGATGCTGTGTTGGGCCTCTACCACACACTCACCACCCAGCACAAGAACACGCGCATTGCACATCGAAAGTCTTCTGATTAGACTTTACACATTTTTTTCTCTCCACTTTTTTATACATTTGATCATACGGGCAAACACAAACTCGAATGACAACCTGTGGTGTGTATCATGGCAGACTGGGCAGACATCTCCTCTGTGACAGTGGGGCCAGGGACGAGGACAGAGATGGACGCACCTCACAGAGATTCAGACGAGCCCCACCCTTCTCTTCCTCACACATGAAGAGCTCCGTGTCAGAGAGCACGACACTGGCCACAATCCAGTCTCTCTCCACCAATCACGAGCTCTGAAGATGTTGCATCAGTGGAAGTAACGACTTAAAAGTCCTGACAGCGTTTTACACTTTCCTGAACGACGCGGTACATATACGACTCCGGGGTAGTGTCGGCCGTCCAGAGGAGATTGCAGCCCTTGAAAACACCTCTCACATTGACCAAAGAGCGGAACAGAGCCAGCGTCTTCTGGAGTTGGAAGTGCAGATGGTTACTGGGTCTGGGCCAAGAAGAACACACACTCAGGCACTCGAGCGCTAAGTTACTGCCAACTCATGCCATGAAAACCTTAATAAAAAAATCCAGAGATTCGATCAATATAAAAGATGAGAAAATTACACAAGGTTCATAAGGAAATTCTTTATGTGGTTGCCTTTATAAGATCCAGAACAAAATGGTTAGAGATGGGAGAGAAACAATTGTTTTTGTAGTTAGATTAAAGAAATAATAAAATAAACTTCTAAAGCATGAATGAGCAAATGTGTAATAACACTTCTCAAATAGCACAGTACGTCAGTTCTTTTTCTACTAACTTATACACTTCTAATTATGACCGTAATAAGGCTGAACTATTTTTTACGTCAAGCAATTCATGGCGGTTATTTCTGATCGCTTCTGAAATCTGAGAAGATGAGCTCTCTATATTTGAAACTTCAGAGGCTGTTTGTTCCGTGAAATGGGTCTCCATGGCCCAATGGTTCATCTCTGGAATTTGATATACATTTTAGGACATAATTAAAATACTTGAATTGAATGAAGGATATTTTGCGCTGTCCACCACAGACTTTGAGCCAGGGCCAATCAGGGGAAGAGGAGAACAGCGAAGACAGCCATGATGCTACGTGCCTCGCTGCAGATTTAGTTTAGCTAACATTTACATGTAAATTGTTGTCATTGTTGATAGATGGAGTGTGTGAATCTTTCGCTGTGTAATCAGCCCCTCTTTTTCCTGGAGAAGTGTGTTTCCCTCCTTTTGTATTCCTGTGTTTTGTTGACCTACACCCCCCCAACACACACACACACACACACACACACACACACACACACACACACACACACACACACTACCAACAGCTTGTTCAATTCCCTTCTGCTTGTTTGATGTTTCTTTTCCAAGATTGATCTGAAACAGCCTTGGAAATGAAAGCACTGTCCTCATGGCAGAAATGGTAATGTCCAAGTCTTCATCCTCACCAGCATGTTAATAACCCAGAAATGTCCAACACGATGAAGCAGTGTCTTCTGATCTCAAAAAACGGGTAAGACCATCTTTAGGGTCCTCTTACGGTACACAGCTGGAGGTCAGTGACACATTACAATATTCTATCTTTCATTTATGCTAAAAGAAAAAACAAGAATATTGCAAAATATCAAAGACAGACAGGTTATGCCTAAAAGACAAATATTCTCTAACCTCAGATGTATTATTTTTGGACTTCTTTAAAGCTACTGACAACCGAGCATCTGTTCAGCTGTTCTCTCAGTTCTGCATCCATTTAACCATACACTTAACCATACATTTAACCATACACTTAACCATACACTTAACCATACATTTAACCATACACTTAACCATACACTTAACCATACACTTAACCATACACTTAACCATACATTTAACCATACACTTAACCATACATTTAACCATACACTTAACCATACATTTAACCATACACTTAACCATACACTTAACCATACATTTAACCTTACACTTAACCATACACTTAACCATACACTTAACCATACATTTAACCATACACTTAACCATACACTTAACCATCCATTTAACCATACACTTAACCATACATTTAACCATACATTTAACCATACACTTAACCATACACTTAACCATCCATTTAACCATACACTTAACCATACACTTAACCATACACTTAACCATACATTTAACCATACACTTAACCATACACTTAACCATACATTTAACCATACACTTAACCATACACTTAACCATACATTTAACCATACACTTAACCATACACTTAACCATACATTTAACCATACACTTAACCATACACTTAACCATACATTTAACCATACACTTAACCATACATTCAACCATACACTTAACCATACACTTAACCATACACTTAACCATACATTTAACCATACACTTAACCATACACTTAACCATAAATTTAACCATACACTTAACCATACATTTAACCATACACTTAACCATAAATTTAACCATACACTTAACCATACACTTAACCATACATTCAACCATACACTTAACCATACACTTAACCATACACTTAACCATACATTCAACCATACATTCAACCATACATTCAACCATACACTTAACCATACACTTAACCATCCATTTAACCATACACTTAACCATACACTTAACCATACACTTAACCATACATTTCACCATACACTTAACCATCCATTTCACCATACATTTCACCATACACTTAACCATACATTTAACCATACATTTAACCATACAATTAACCATACAATTAACCATACACTTAACCATACATTTCACCATACACTTAACCATACATTTCACCATACACTTAACCATACATTTCACCATACATTTCACCATACACTTAACCATACATTTCACCATACATTTAACCATACACTTAACCATACATTTCACCATACACTTAACCATCCATTTAACCATACATTTCACCATACACTTAACCATACATTTCACCATACATTTAACCATACAATTAACCATACACTTAACCATACAATTAACCATACACTTAATCATACACTTAACCATACATTTAACCATACATTTAACCATACACTTAACCATACACTTAACCATACATTTAACCATACACTTAACCATACACTTAATCATACAATTAACCATACATTTAACCATACACTTAACCATACACTTAACCACACATTTAACCACACACTTAACCATACACTTAACCATACAATTAACCATACACTTAACCATACATTTAAACATACATTTAAACATACATTTAAACATACATTTAACCATACACTTAACCATCCATTTAACCATACACTTAACCATCCATTTAACCATACATTTAACCATACACTTAACCATACATTTAACCATACATTTAACCATACATTTAACCATACACTTAACCATACACTTAACCATACATTTAACCATACATTTAACCATACAATTAACCATACAATTAACCATACACTTAACCATACATTTCACCATACACTTAACCATACATTTCACCATACACTTAACCATACATTTCACCATACATTTCACCATACACTTAACCATACATTTCACCATACATTTAACCATACACTTAACCATACATTTCACCATACACTTAACCATCCATTTAACCATACATTTCACCATACACTTAACCATACATTTCACCATACATTTAACCATACAATTAACCATACACTTAACCATACAATTAACCATACACTTAATCATACACTTAACCATACATTTAACCATACATTTAACCATACACTTAACCATACACTTAACCATACATTTAACCATACACTTAACCATACACTTAATCATACAATTAACCATACATTTAACCATACACTTAACCATACACTTAACCACACATTTAACCACACACTTAACCATACACTTAACCATACAATTAACCATACACTTAACCATACATTTAAACATACATTTAAACATACATTTAAACATACATTTAACCATACACTTAACCATCCATTTAACCATACACTTAACCATCCATTTAACCATACATTTAACCATACACTTAACCATACATTTAACCATACACTTAACCATACATTTAACCATACATTTAACCATACACTTAACCATACATTTAACCATACACTTAACCATACATTTAAGCATACACTTAACCATACATTTAAACATACAATTAACCATACATTTAACCATACAATTAAGCATACATTTAACCATACATTTAACCATACATTTAACCATACACTTAACCATACATTTAACCATACACTTAACCATACATTTAACCATACATTTAACCATACATTTAACCATACAATTAACCATCCATACATTTAACCATACATTTAACCATACAATTAACCATCCATACATTTAACCAGAGGTGGGTAGGAACGCGTTACATTTACTCCGTTACATTTACTCAAGTAGCTTTTTGGACAAAAATGTACTTGTAAGAGTAGTTTTAATATGAACGACTTCTACTTTTACTTGAGTAAATATGTGGTGAGAAAAACGCGACTTTTACTCAGTTACAATCGGATTTGCGCCGCGCGCTACCGTTACTTTCGTTTTGTAAATAATTAATCTTTTCAATGAGAAGACAGACCAACTTCTCGTCACCCGAGTACGAGTGACCAATCAAATGAAGCCGGTCAATCACGTGATCATATACGCAAACTTTCTCCACCGTAGCAAGAAAGTGACAGAAAAACCTCCCGAGCATCCCTGACCTCACATACAACCAATGTTTACATTACAAACGTGTAAAAGGACAGCTATATAATGCGCTGCAGGGTTGCCAAGTTTTCAAGATCACTTTAAGTGAGATTTAAACCGGGGTGGTGAACGTAAATTGTTGACGGGGGGGGGGGGGGGGGGTGTAAAATGGACACAAATTAAGTATTATATCGCGATCGATCGCCAGTGGTTGGCGCCAGAGCGAACTAGTAACTCATTGAATCATAGATATGGATCAGAGGTAAATAAACTAGATTTTTTTCGGCGTGAGAAATCGTATGTGTGGCGTGTAAGCGTGTGAAGACAGCCAAATGCGTGTGTCTCACGCTCAATGCGTGAGAGTTTGCAACCTTGGCGCTGCCAATTGTGTCTGCAAACGTGTGGACATTTCAGCCTACAAGAACTCAACATCAAATTTGAGGAAACACGATGCGATAAGTTTGCTGTATGTATAATTTTGTGTAATGCTATATCTCTGAGGCATAACGTTTGTATGATGTAATTATTAAATGTAACGCAGTGCAATACTAAAAACCAGTTCTCACACCGATTGTATACACTAGCAATATAGGATGATTAAGTCTGCGACAAATTGATTCAGTTGGTGTCAAGTTGTAGCTACACGTACTGGATGACAGTCTCATCAGTTAGTGCCTTTGTGGAACACATTAAAGTTACACAGGCCTAATAATTAGGAACAAACAAAAATACATATTATTTATAATAAATAATTTATATATATAATATTTATTTATAATAAATTATTTTTGTTATCATTAACAAATGTTAATGTCTATCTCTCTGTTTCTCCCTAATCTGTACGGCGGCACCCTGAAGTGTGGCCACTCTAGGTTCTCGGTGCTTTACACCGGGGTCCTGGGGAAACTGAATTTCCCCTCGGGGATCAATAAAGTTTATCTTATATTATCTTATTAAAAGTCATTGTTTCCCGTAATTCAATTTCCCATGATGTAATTTACTGACACGAGACAGTACTCATGCATTTACTCACTACTTGAGTAGCTTTTAATCAAAGTACTTTTTTAACTTTTACTCAAGTACATTTTTGGGATGCATACTTTTACTTTTACTTGAGTAACATTTGGTTCAAATAACTGTACTTTTACTTGAGTAAAATTGTTGAATACTCTACCCACCTCTGCATTTAACCATACTTTTAACCATACACTTAACCATACATTTAACCATACAATTAACCATTCATACATTTAACCATACATTTAACCATACATTTAACCATACAATTAACCATCCATACATTTAACTATACATTTAACCATACAATTAACCATACATTTAACCATACAATTAACCATCCATACATTTAACCATACATTTAACCATACATTTTACATTTAACCATCCATACATTTAACCATACATTTAACCATACAATTAACCATACATTTAACCATCCATACATTTAACCATACATTTAACCAAACATTTAACCATACAATTAATCATACAATTAATCATACAATTAACCATACAATTAACCATACATTTAACCATACATTTAGCCATAATACATTTAACCATACATTTAGCCATAATACATTTAACCATACATTTAACCACACATTTAACCATACATTTAGCCATAATACATTTAACCATACATTTAACCACACATTTAACCATACATTTAACCATACATTTTGATTTGGAGAAAAATGTCTTGACTTGGTTAGAAGTGCCACATACACTGAGGAGTAGAATTACAACAAGGCTGTCCGGTGTAGGTACTGTAAACTTAGCCTGTTTTATTTATTCTTAAATATTTATCTTTTATTTATTCTTATTTTCTTATTTATTTTCTGTTTCCAGTTTTATTGCTTATTATTATCTTCTTTAATTCTTTAATCTTTTAATCATTTTATCTTTTATTTTTATATTGTAATAATTTTCATTTCTATTTGATTTCCTTTAAAATCTTGTTTAAAATTTGTATGTATTATATTTTGTGGGTAACACCTTCCCAAGGTGATAGACCTTGGGTCTTAATAATCTTCTTTCTTTTCTTGTGTAAAGCACTTTGAATTGCCAGTGTGTATGAAAGGTGCTGTATTAATAAACTTGCCTGGGGGCATCTGTGTGTGTGTGTGTGTTTGGAAGGTCATAGAGGTCCTGACATGAAGGGTTTTTAAAGGTTAATTATTCAACTACATGTCTGTATAGTAAAGACTACATTGTGCAGGATATTCTGCTGGACAGCAGCTGGACATATATAAGCTCACTTGAAGATTTATGACTGGACAGACTGGCACTCACCCACACACACACACACACACATACACACAAAAACACATTCACAATGAATGTTTGGTAACTAAATCTCAGGTCAATAAGGTGTTGTGCAATGATTGTATTGATTGGATGCTAATTATTGAGGTATTGATTGGTTAATGATTGTGCTATTTACCATTTCTGGTCATTACTAATCATTACTACTGTTCTACTACTGTACTCCATTACTACTACTGTACAACATTACTACTACTACTACTACTACTATTGGAGCTAAAGCAGGAGGGGTCTATGCAGTATTAGTATGGGAGGGGTGTATCTGATCTATGGTATAGTGTTATGTACATCTGCCCTATGGTATAATATCTCTGCTTAAACACCACTAACGTGTGGCCAACTCCACCTGCTCATGTGATGGTGCGGACGTAGCGGTGTAGGACATGCGTGGATGTGATGCTGACAAAATCTGGGGTCAGAGTGTAAATGTGGCTTTGGGTGGGGTTGTAGGGTAATAGAACGTGAGGGGGCAGTGGAACATGCCATGATAGATGTGTTCATCATGGCTTCCTTTAGGTCAGCGGCTAACGGGGCAAATTAGTGTAGCAAAACTGAAGCGACAATTACCATCAGGGTAATTATGGGCAGATGTCGGAAATGCCCGAGAGATGAGTGAACATGGTGTGTGTGCGTGTATGTGTGTGTGTGTGTGTGTGTGTGTGTGTGTGTGTGTGTAAGAAGCCTAAGGGGTGTTTAAAGATATCCAGGTGAACCCCTGGTTTCTGCGTCACACAGAAGCTAATTAGCAGACTCTATCCCCCCCCCCTCACACTCCTACACACTACACACACTGTGGAAGGAATATCATTAGCTTGTTGTGTGTGTGTGTGTGTGTGTGTGTGTGTGTGTGTGTGTGTGTGTGTGTGTGTGCACATGATTGTTAAACCTTACTGAATGTCCTTCACCCTGATATGAGGCTGGTTTCCATGGAGAAGACAGCCCCAGCTCTTGAGTGGGAGTGTATCTGTGTGAATGTATCTGTGTCCGTGTGTCTCTGTGTCTGTGTCCATGTGCATGTCTCTGTGTCTGTGTCTCTCTGTGTCCGTGTGGATGTCTCTGTGTCCATGTGCATGTATCTGTGTCTGTGTGCATGTATCTGTGTCCGTGTGTCTCTGTGTCCATGTGCATGTCTCTGTGTCCGTGTGGATGTGTCTTTGTGGATGTCTCTGTGTCCATGTGTGTGTATCTGTGTGTCTCTGTGTCTGTGTGCATGTCTCTGTGTCCGTGTGTCTCTGTGTCTGTGTGCATGTCTCTGTGTCCGTGTGTCTGTGTACATGTCTCTGTGTCTGTGTACATGTCTCTGCGTCTGTGTGTCTCTGTGTCCATCTGGATGTATCTGTGTCCATGTGTCTCTGTGTCTGTGTGCATGTCTCTGTGTCTGTGTGTCCGTGTGTCTCTGTATCCATGTGTCTCTGTGTCTATGTGCATGTCTCTGTGTCCGTGTGTCTCTGTGTCCATGTGCATGTCTAACATTAAAGATGGAAACTATTGTGAATGTGTGGGTGTGTTAGGGGGTGTGTGAGTGTTTGTGTGTGTGTGTGTGATAGAGAGAGGATGTGTGTGTCCATATATCTTTATATCGGGACATAGAAGTGTTGTTTTCTTTTTTTGCTTCAGTGGTTTGGCCGTGTCCATGGCAACCACTGTGTTTGTTTTGACCGCTGATTGCTGTTTATTACAGAGTGATGCTGTCTACCAGCACCTTCCTAACTCCACCCACAGTTGCCATGGCAGCCTGAAGTAAAGTGTTTCCACGACAGCTGGTCATTTAAACCCAAGCTTGAGTGTTTAGCAGGAGTGTTTGGCTTTAGGCGACAGTGGCACTTTCTTAGCACCTCCCCCTGGCTTCATTAATACAGCCTACTCATTAAATATTAATGAGCATGCATTCTAAAAGCTAGTGACAGAGTCCAGGCAAGCTGGGAGAGAAGAGCTGATTGGCTAGAGCACTTGTGAGCTGTTAAATATGCAGAGCTCTATTTTCTGTGTTTGGCCTGTTTAACTTGGACACCTTTACAGACAAAAGGGAGAAGGACTCTGTGTGTGTGTGTGTGTGTGTGTGTGTGTGTGTGTGTGTGTGTGTGTGTGTGTGTTAATAATGCAGAGCAGGGTAAAGTACTTCAGGCACGTGGCCTTTCGCTAACAGCTTGATCTCAACAAAGCAGAAAAAGGCCAAGAAGGATGAACCCTTCACACACACACACACACACACACACACAGATACACGCATATAAACACACACAAGCACATACACACACACACACACACACACACACACACACACACACATATACACACACACATACACATACACGCACATACACGCACACACACGCACACACATATACACACACATACACACATATACACACACATATATACACACACACTTCTTTATCATTTATTCAGACCTTCAGTTCACCCTCTGGCAGTTCCTGGGTTCTTCATGTGGTGTTTTTGAGCTGTGGTTTGCTGTGGTGTCCGTTACAGTGCTTATATGTGTGGGGTGGTGTGGGGTGCAGGAGACCCACTCAGTGTGTGTGGGGGTGCAGGAGTGGGTCACACACACACACACACACACACACACACACATTTTCAGCCAGACACGTTACTGACTACAGACCGTTTCATTTGAGCTTGAAATCCAGCTACATGGCAAAGTGCCCTGTGGTGTTAAGTTTACTGCTACATGTAATGATGTGATACAGTGTAGTATTTAGTGCAATACACAGTCTAATGTTGGCACGCGGAGGCATAATCAGTGGCACGCGACATGCTGGATCAGCATCAGCAAAAGAAAATTAATAATAAAAAATCTCAGACAGAGAGCACGATCCTCCAATCGTGTGTGGTGTAGGATGGTGTGGTGTAGGATGGTGTGGTGGTGGAGGTGTGGTGCAGGATGGTGTGGAGGTGAGTGTGTGGTGCAGGATGGTGTGGAGGTGGGTGTGTGGTGTAGGATGGTGTGGAGGTGGGTGTGTGGTGTAGGATGGTGTGGAGGTGGAGGTGTGGTGTAGGATGGTGTGGAGGTGTGGTGCAGGATGGTGTGGTGGTGGAGGTGTGGTGTAGGATGGTGTGGAAGTGGGTGTGTGGTGCAGGATGGTGTGGAGGTGGAGGTGTGGTGTAGGATGGTGTGGAGGTGGAGGTGTGGTGTAGGATGGTGTGGAGGTGGAGGTGTGGTGTAGGATGGTGTGGAGGTGGAGGTGTGGTGCAGGATGGTGTGGAGGTGGAGGTGTGAAGCAGGATGGTGTGGAGGTGGAGGTGTGGTGCAGGATGGTGTGGTGGTGGAGGTGTGGTCCATGATGGTGTGGAGGTGGAGGTGTGGTCCATGATGGTGTGGAGGTGGGTGTGTGGTGTAGGATGGTGTGGAGGTGGAGGTGTGGTGTAGGATGGTGTGGAGGTGGAGGTGTGGTCCATGATGGTGTGGAGGTGGAGGTGTGGTCCATGATGGTGTGGAGGTGGGTGTGTGGTGTAGGATGGTGTGGAGGTGGAGGTGTGGTGTAGGATGGTGTGGAGGTGGAGGTGTGGTGTAGGATGGTGTGGAGGTGTGGTGCAGGATGGTGTGGAGGTGGAGGTGTGGTGCAGGATGGTGTGGAGGTGGGTGTGTGGTGTAGGATGGTGTGGAGGTGGGTGTGTGGTGTAGGATGGTGTGGTGGTGGAGGTGTGGTCCATGATGGTGTGGAGGTGGGTGTGTGGTGTAGGATGGTGTGGAGGTGGAGGTGTGGTGCAGGATGGTATGGAGGTGGAGGTGTGGTGCAGGATGGTGTGGTGGTGGAGGTGTGGTGTAGGATGGTGTGGAGGTGGAGGTGTGGTGCAGGATGGTGTGGAGGTGGGTGTGTGGTGTAGGATGGTGTGGTGGTGGAGGTGTGGTGTAGGATGGTGTGGAGGTGGGTGTGTGGTGTAGGATGGTGTGGTGGTGGAGGTGTGGTGTAGGATGGTGTGGGGGTAGAGGTGTGGTGTAGGATGGTGTGGAGGTGGGTGTGTGGTGTAGGATGGTGTGGTGGTGGAGGTGTGGTGTAGGATGGTGTGGAGGTGGGTGTGTGGTGTAGGATGGTGTGGTGGTGGAGGTGTGGTGTAGGATGGTGTGGTGGTGGAGGTGTGGTGTAGGATGGTGTGGTGGTGGAGGTGGGGTGTAGGATGGTGTGGAGGTGGGTGTGTGGTGTAGGATGGTGTGGTGGTGGAGGTGTGGTCCATGATGGTGTGGAGGTGAGTGTGTGGTGCAGGATGGTGTGGTGGTGGAGGTGTGGTGTAGGATGGTGTGGAGGTGGGTGTGTGGTGTAGGATGGTGTGGAGGTGGAGGTGTGGTGTAGGATGGTGTGGAGGTGGAGGTGTGGTGTAGGATGGTGTGGTGGTGGAGGTGTGGTCCATGATGGTGTGGAGGTGGGTGTGTGGTGTAGGATGGTGTGGAGGTGTGGTGCAGGATGGTGTGGAGGTGGAGGTGTGGTGCAGGATGGTGTGGAGGTGGGTGTGTGGTGTAGGATGGTGTGGAGGTGAAGGTGTGGTGCAGGATGGTGTGGAGGTGGGTGTGTGGTCCATGATGGTGTGGAGGTGGGTGTGTGGTGTAGGATGGTGTGGTGGTGGAGGTGTGGTCCATGATGGTGTGGAGGTGGAGGTGTGGTCCATGATGGTGTGGAGGTGGGTGTGTGGTGTAGGATGGTGTGGTGGTGGAGGTGTGGTGCAGGATGGTGGGGTGGTGGGTGTGTGGTGTAGGATGGTGTGGAGGTGGGTGTGTGGTGTAGGATGGTGTGGAGGTGGGTGTGTGGTGTAGGATGGTGTGGAGGTGGGTGTGTGGTCCATGATGGTGTGGAGGTGGGTGTGTGGTGTAGGATGGTGTGGTGGTGGAGGTGTGGTCCATGATGGTGTGGAGGTGGAGGTGTGGTCCATGATGGTGTGGAGGTGGGTGTCTGGTGTAGGATGGTGTGGTGGTGGAGGTGTGGTGCAGGATGGTGTGGTGGTGGGTGTGTGGTGTAGGATGGTGTGGAGGTGGGTGTGTGGTGTAGGATGGTGTGGAGGTGGGTGTGTGGTGTAGGATGGTGTGGAGGTGGAGGTGTGGTGTAGGATGGTGTGGAGCTGGAGGTGTGGTGCAGGATGGTGTGGAGGTGTGGTGCAGGATGGTGTGGAGGTGGGTGTGTGGTGTAGGATGGTGTGGTGGTGGAGGTGTGGTGCAAGACGGTGAAGAAGTGGTAGTGTGATGTAGGACGGTGAAGAGGTGGAGGTGGGTGTGTGGTGTAGGATGGTGTGGTGGTGGAGGTGTGGTGCAAGACGGTGAAGAAGTGGTAGTGTGATGTAGGACGGTGAAGAGGTGGAGGTGGGTGTGTGGTGTAGGATGGTGTGGTGGTGGAGGTGTGGTGCAAGACGGTGAAGAAGTGGTAGTGTGATGTAGGACGGTGAAGAGGTGGAGGTGGGTGTGTGGTGTAGGATGGTGTGGTGGTGGAGGTGTGGTGCAAGACGGTGAAGAAGTGGTAGTGTGATGTAGGACGGTGAAGAGGTGGAGGTGGGTGTGTGGTGTAGGATGGTGTGGTGGTGGAGGTGTGGTGCAAGACGGTGAAGAAGTGGTAGTGTGATGTAGGACGGTGAAGAGGTGGAGGTGGGTGTGTGGTGTAGGATGGTGTGGTGGTGGAGGTGTGGTGCAAGACGGTGAAGAAGTGGTAGTGTGATGTAGGACGGTGAAGAGGTGGAGGTGGGTGTGTGGTGTAGGACGGTGTGGTGGTGGAGGTGTGGTGCAAGACGGTGAAGAAGTGGTAGTGTGATGTAGGACGGTGAAGAGGTGGAGGTGGGTGTGTGGTGTAGGATGGTGTGGTAGTGTGGTCCATGATGGTGTGGAGGTGGAGGTGTAGTGTAGAATGGTGTGGAGGTGGAGGTGTGGTACATGATGGTGTGGAGGTAGAGGTGTGGTGTAGGATGGTGTGGAGGTGGAGGTGTGGTGTAGAATGGTGTGGAGGTGGAGGTGTGGTACATGATGGTGTGGAGGTGGAGGTGTGGTGTAGGATGGTGTGGAGGTGGAGGTGTGGTGTAGAATGGTGTGGTGGTGGAGGTGTGGTACATGATGGTGTGGAGGTGGAGGTGTGGTGTAGGATGGTGTGGAGGTGGAGGTGTGGTGTAGGATGGTGTGGAGGTGGAGGTGTGGTGTAGGATGGTGTGGAGGTGGACCATGGAGAGGACGGCCCATCAGTCCTGATGTTCCTCCACAAAACCAACAGATGTGTCGTTACACTACAAGGAGACCTTTCATGCTATTTTCTACTGTAGAAATTACAGATCGAATTCAGGTATGACCTCTTAGAGCACATGAGGAGCATGACCTCATAGAGCATGACCTCCCGGAGCATGACCTCATAGAGCATGACCTCTAGGAGCATGACCTCTAGGAGCATGACCTCATAGAGCATGACTTCATAGAGCATGACCTCATAGAGCATGACCTCATAGAGCATGACCTCCCGGAGCATGACCTTTAGGAGCATGACCTCATAGAGCATGACCTCTAGGAGCATGACCTCATAGAGCATGACGTCTCTGTCCTGTTCTACCCAGGAGACGTCTCTTGTCAGCACACATATGTTTTCCACTGTTGAATTCTCTGCTCTGTGCTGTGCCCTGTGTTCAATAAGGACAAGACAAAACCACCTGTCATGCTTATTTTAACACTTTCTCTCTCTCTCTCTCCCTCTTCCAGTCTTCCACTCTCTCCCTCTTTTCCTTTTCCTCTTCAACCTTCCCTCTCTTTACCTCTCCCCCTCCCTCTTCCACTCTCTCCTTCCCTCTATCCTCTGCCATTCCCTCTTTGTCTCCCTTGCCATCTCTCCCACTTTCCTGATTTCACTCCATCTCTCTCTCTCTCTCTCTCTCTCTCTCTCTCTCTCTCTCTCTCCTAAAAGTTAGAAGTGCAAAGTCATCTGTGAGAGTGTGCTGTTTTTTTCTTTAAGTGTGTGTGTGTGTGTGTGTGTGTGTGTGTGTGTGTGTGTGTGTTTGGGGGGGGGGGGGTTGTCATTCCTGTTACCTTTGAAAAGGCCATCTGCTCTTGCAACTGGTATGTGTCAGAGGGTCTATAGACAAACGGAGAGGGAGAGGGGGAGAGAGGGAGGGGGAGAGGGGGTGAGAGAGAGAGAGAGGGGGAGAGAGGGAGGGGGAGAGGGGGTGAGAGAGAGAGAGAGGGAGAGGGGGGGAGAGAGAGAGGGGGAGAGAGGGAGGGGGGAGAGGGGGTGAGAGAGAGGGAGAGGGGTGGGGGGAGAGAGAGAGGGGGAGAGAGGGAGAGGAGGAGAGAGGGAGGGGGAGAGGGGGTGAGAGAGAGGGAGAGGGGTGGGGGGAGAGGGGTGGGGGGAGAGAGAGAGGGTAAGTGAGTCCACCTCAAACTGCACAAAGCCATATTATAAATAAATGTTGTGGAACAGTCCTGGCCACATCTGAAGTGCACACATTGTATTCTTAATGCATAAAACACTGGTGCCTCCAAACACTCATCACAGCTAGGACTCACCTTGTTCAGGTCACACCTGTCTGCGTTTACGGCCCACTACACCTGGTCTGGGGGGCTGTGTGCCGCTTGGAGAGGCTGAATCGCCCTCTTGTTTTGTGCATGTGGGCTGAATGTTGTGGGGGACTAGAAAGGCGTGGCACCCCTGACGTCTCAGCGGGACGTTCGACTGCCACGCCCATGCAGGGGGAGGACCCTCACGGTAGCCCCGCCTCCAGGAGTATACTCATTCCAGAACTCTCAGCCTGGCACGAGCTTAGCTCCCAGCCCTCTGACTCACAGCATACAGCTAATCTCGGCACAATCCCCAACACTGAATCCCCCCCCCCCCCCACACAGCTAATCCCAGCACAATCCCCAACACTGAATCTCTCCCACACACACACAGCTAATCCCAGCACAATCCCCAACACTGAATCTCTCCCACACACACACACACACACACAGCAAACCCCAGGCACCGTGCAGATAGAGGGAGCAGGTGATGTCACGTTTGCGTCTCAGCTGATCGGTTTACGGGGAGGAAGGAGCAGACGTAGACGTGGCATTGTGGATTTACATTCCAGCCGTGCTCTCTAATCCCCGCATTTAGACACTCCTATTACCCAGGACCGGAGCAGCCGGCCCTCTGTACCAGATTGAACTATGACAAGCATATTGCTTTAATAATATGTGTCACAGCAAAGAAATCCACTCTTGAGTTTCTCTGCTGGACAGAGACTTTGCTACAGTGGGATCACCTGACCTGGTTTCTCCCAGAGCAGTGTGTACTGAGAGGACCATGCTGTACTCTGTAAGAAAGTGTGAATTAAATCGTGCTTCTTGTCGTGTGTCTGTGTGTGTGTGTGTGCAGCTTTGTTGAAACAACATGTCTTCAATAGGCTTGTTGCTGTTTGTATGCTGAAACCAGAAAGACAGAAGACTTGCCCACACAATGTCGAGGAGGAGTCTTCACAGGTCTAAATAGAAACAAACACCCTGCCCAAATTATACACTCCATATTGGCATCATTTCCTTTCGCACATTTGTTGATGTCTTTGGTGAGCCTGGTGCAGAGCATTTCAGCCTTGCTGTTTTGGGCTGTAGGGACGAGGTGAGAGAATCAGAATCACACTACTCCAGCCACTGGCTGTAGGACCATTTATATTACTGTAGCCATCAGACTCTGTCTTGGCTCTTGCAGCTTCCTGTGGTGTAAGGTTTAGTGGAAGGGAATTCGGAGTCACGCTGGCTGCATGCACCGGGGTAGCAAGTTCACTCATTCAGTACCAGCCAGCTGAGGCTTACTCTCCTCTGATTGGCTTTGACATTCCAAATGGAACACATACAGAACCACAGATTCTAGAATGGTTCCAGAATGAAACTGTATTATTACATCATAAAGAGAAGTCCTCAGATGGTTAGACAGTCCTATTATAATGTCAGATGAGTTGCTTAAACCTAGCCAACCAATGAAGGTGTCGAACCGATGAAAGCATCAAACCTTAGCAAATCTGTTTTGCCCAGTTCTGTGGTTTGGCAATGAAAAGTAAACTCCATTATGGACTCAGTAGTGTTGTCCTGAGTAGTGTGGACTGAGAGCTTTTCAGATCATCTTTTTTGAACAGCACAAAATAGTGAGTTGAAAGTAGGTCTGAGAGCAGTATGATTCCTAGTGCTTTACCCATGGGGGTTTAGCAGAGTGGACACCTCCCTGTGCTGTGGAGACTGGTTCTCATGGGGGGTTTCAACCCAGCTAGCGAGGTCTCTTACTGGGTAAATAAATGACATCTAAACCTGTGAAGCCTTCCCACAAACCCACTTTCCCACAGGAAAACGTTGTGGCTCAGAAGTTTAACTTTGATGGCTCAGTCTCGCTTACATCTCATTTAAGTATCAGCATTGTTGCAGATGTTTCTCTTAAAATCCCTCAGGAGAAGCAACATTAGATAAAAAAATTATAAATAATATGATTGTCAGTCAAAACTGACATTTTGGTGAGATAAATATATTAAATATAATAGAAATATATTAAACCAAGAAAACATCTTTCTTGTCTTACTTTAATTAAATATTTATTTAGTAGCAGCTGAATTACATTATATATTGTAGCCTAGAACAGACATTAATATCACTAAATTAAATAATATATTATACAGCTATTCTGTAGTAACTGTTTAAAGTGTGTAGTATTACAGTAGTGTAAGTGTAATATAGCTGTGCTCTTTTTGATGTAGTATAGACCAAACTACAAAGTATAAGACAGAATATAACTATTAAAAGACTATATTAAAATATATTTAAAAACTTGTATAAAGTACAGTATACTACTGTATTTGGTAATATGTTTCACTTGCTCAAACAAACATAAATAAAGGCGATTGGTTAGTACAGTTTCCATGACTCTAGAGTGTGTCTAGAGGAGACACCAGAGATGGAAGAGATCTTTTCTGATCCAGATCACATGATGTCGCTGCTTCACACACATGGTTTGTCTCTGTGTACAACCTGTTGGGGCTTCTTCTCTTATTGTGTTTTTTTCTCATCTCTCTCTCTCTCTCTCTCTCTCTCTCATCTACATGGTCTGTCTTGTAGTCTGTCATTGGTAATATAAGAGATTAGAGAACAGGTCTCACCTGAGCCCTCAGAGTTTGAATACCAGGAATATCTCTCTCTGAGTCTCTCTCTTTTTCTCTGTCTCTGTCTCTCTCTCTCTGAGTCACCATGTCAAAAGCTGACGCCTCCATCAGCAGTACGACGCATACATCTAAGAGACTGAATAATGACTGAGTAATGTTCTCCACACACACACACACACACACACACACACACACACACACACACACACACACACACACACACACACACACACACTCTCTCTCTCTCTCTCTCTCTCTCTCTCTCTCTCTCTCTCTCTCTCTCTCACACACACACACACACACACACACACACACTCTCACTCTCTCTCTCTCTCTCTCTCTCTCTCTCTCTCACTCTCTCCATGCTGGGAAACTCCAGAAGGCAATCAACTCTCCATCTTGCAGTCTCTCAAACAGCAGAGGGAGAAACAGAGAGGAGGAAGAGATAGAGATACACTTCCATTCATCTGTGTGTGTGTGTGTGTGTGTGTGTGTGTGTGTGTGTGTGTGTGTGTGTGTGTGTGTGTGTGTGTGTGTGTGCACTTGCACGTTCGTGTGTGTGTTTCAGAGAGCTGGTGCCTGATATATGTCTGAAGTTACTGGTCCACAGAAAATTTCTCAGGTCTAACAAGGTCTTCCGTGAACACACAGGTGTAGATGGAGAGAGACACACAGGTGTAGATGGAGAGAGACACACAGGTGTAGATGGAGACAGACACACAGGTGTAAATGGAGAGAAACATACAGGTGTAAATGGAGAGAGACACAGGTGTAGATGGAGAGAGACACACAGGTGTAGATGGAAAGACACAGGTGTAAATGGAGAGAGACACACAGGTGTAGATGGAGAGACACACAGGTGTAAATGGAGAGAGACACACAGGTGTAGATGGAGAGGGACACACAGGTGTAGATGGAAAGACACAGGTGTAAATGGAGAGAGACACACAGGTGTAGATGGAGAGACACACAGGTGTAGATGGAGAGAGACACACAGGTGTAGATGGAAAGACACACAGGTGTAAATGGAGAGAGACACACAGGTGTAGATGGAGAGACACACAGGTGTAAATGGAGAGAGACATACAGGTGTAGATGGAGAGAGACACACAGGTGTAGATGGAGAGAGACACACAGGTGTAAATGGAGAGAGACACACACAGGTGTAAATGGAGAGAGACATACAGGTGTAGATGGAAAGACACACAGGTGTAGATGGAGAGAGACACACAGGTGTAAATGGAGAGAGACATACAGGTGTAAATGGAGAGAGACATACAGGTGTAGATGGAAAGACACACATGTGTAGATGGAGAGAGACACACAGGTGTAGATGGAGAGACACACAGGTGTAAATGGAGAGAGACATACAGGTGTAGATGGAGAGAGACACACAGGTGTAGATGGAGAGAGACACACAGGTGTAGATGGAGAGAGACACACACAGGTGTAAATGGAGAGAGACATACAAGTGTAGATGGAAAGACACACAGGTGTAGATGGAGAGAGACACACAGGTGTAAATGGAGAGAGACATACAGGTGTAAATGGAGAGAGACACACACAGGTGTAAATGGAGAGAGACATACAGGTGTAGATGGAAAGACACACAGGTGTAGATGGAGAGAGACACACAGGTGTAGATGGAGAGACACACAGGTGTAGATGGAGAGACACAGGTGTAGATGGAGAGACACACAGGTGTAGATGGAGACACACACAGGTGTAGATGGAGAGAGACACACAAGTGTAGATGGAGAGACACACAAGTGTAGATGGAGAGACACACAGGTGTAGATGGAGAGAGACACAGGTGTAGATGGAGAGAGACACAGGTGTAGATGGAGAGACACACAGGTGTAGATGGAGAGAGACACACAAGTGTAGATGGAGAGACACACAGGTATAGATGGAGAGAGACACACAGGTGTAGATGGAGAGACACAGGTGTAGATGGAGAGACACACAGGTGTAGATGGAGAGAGACACAGGTGTAGATTGAGAGACACACAGGTGTAGATGGAGAGAGACACACAAGTGTAGATGGAGAGACACACAGGTGTAGATGGAGACACACAGGTGTAGATGGAGAGAGACACACAGGTGTAGATGGAGACACACACAGGTGTAGATGGAGAGAGACACACAGGTGTAGATGGAGAGACACAGGTGTAGATGGAGAGAGACATACAGGTGTAGATGGAGAGAGACACACAGGTGTAGATGGAGAGAGACACACAGGTGTAGATGGAGAGAGACACACAGGTGTAAATGGAGAGAGACACACACAGGTGTAAATGGAGAGAGACACAAGTGTAGATGGAGAGACACACAGGTGTAGATGGAGAGAGACACACAGGTGTAAATGGAGAGAGACATACAGGTGTAAATGGAGAGAGCCACACACAGGTGTAAATGGAGAGAGACATACAGGTGTAGATGGAAAGACACACAGGTGTAGATGGAGAGAGACACACAGGTGTAAATGGAGAGAGACATACAGGTGTAAATGGAGAGAGACACACACAGGTGTAAATGGAGAGAGACATACAGGTGTAGATGGAAAGACACACAGGTGTAGATGGAGAGAGACACACAGGTGTAGATGGAGAGACACACAGGTGTAAATGGAGAGAGACACACACAGGTGTAGATGGAGAGAGACACACAGGTGTAGATGGAGAGACACAGGTGTAGATGGAAAGACACACAGGTGTAGATGGAGAGAGACACACAGGTGTAAATGGAGAGAGACATACAGGTGTAAATGGAGAGAGACACACACAGGTGTAAATGGAGAGAGACATACAGGTGTAGATGGAAAGACACACAGGTGTAGATGGAGAGAGACACACAGGTATAGATGGAGAGACACAGGTGTAGATGGAGAGACACACAGGTGTAGATGGAGAGACACACAGGTGTAGATGGAGAGAGACACACAAGTGTAGATGGAGAGACACACAAGTGTAGATGGAGAGAGACACAGGTGTAGATGGAGAGAAACACAGGTGTAGATGGAGAGAGACACAGGTGTAGATGGAGAGAGACACAGGTGTAGATGGAGAGACACACAGGTGTAGATGGAGAGAGACACACAAGTGTAGATGGAGAGACACAGGTGTAGATGGAGAGAGACACAGGTGTAGATGGAGAGAGACACATGTGTAGATGGAGAGACACACAGGTGTAGATGGAGAGAGACACACAGGTGTAGATGGAGAGACACACAGGTGTAGATGGAGAGAGACACACAGGTGTAGATGGAGAGACACACAGGTGTAGATGGAGAGACACACAGGTGTAGATGGAGAGAGACACACAAGTGTAGATGGAGAGACACACACAAGTGTAGATGGAGAGACACACAGGTGTAGATGGAGAGAGACACACAGGTGTAGATGGAGAGACACACAGGTGTAGATGGAGAGACACACAAGTGTAGATGGAGAGACACACAGGTGTAGATGGAGAGACACACAGGTGTAGATGGAGACACACACAGGTGTAGATGGAGAGAGACACACAGGTGTAGATGGAGAGACACAGGTGTAGATGGAGAGAGACATACAGGTGTAGATGGAGAGAGACACACAGGTGTAGATGGAGAGAGACACACAGGTGTAGATGGAGAGAGACACACAGGTGTAAATGGAGAGAGACACACACAGGTGTAAATGGAGAGAGACACAAGTGTAGATGGAGAGGCACACAGGTGTAGATGGAGAGAGACACACAGGTGTAGATGGAGAGACACACAGGTGTAGATGGAGAGACACACACAGGTGTAGATGGAGAGACACACAGGTGTAGATGGAGAGAGACACACAGGTGTAGATGGAGAGAGATACACGGGTGTAGATGGAGACAGACACACGGGTGTAGATGGAGAGAGACACACAAGTGTAGATGGAGAGACACACAGGTGTAGATGGAGACACAGAGGAGAAGAGAGAGACAGAGAGTGTTATGAATGGCCATGTCTGCATTAAACAGACTTCACACACATTTAAGGGAAGTGGAAAAGATATGAGGCTCCTTCATATCTGTGTGTGTGTGTGTGTGTGTGTGTGTATGTATGTATGTATGTGTATCTGTGTGTGTGTGTGTGTGTGTGTGCACATGTGTGTATGTGTATCTGTGTGTGTGTGTGTGTGTGTGTGTGTGTGAGAGTGTGTATGTGTGTGTGTATCTGTGTGTGTGTGTGTGTGTGTGTGTGTGTGTGTGTGTGTGTGTGTGTGTGTGTGTGTGTGAGATTTATTTTCAGTCACTCTGGAGGATTTTCTGCTAAGGTGTTTCTCACCTTTTTCTTACCTATTGCTGGCTGACAGATTCCTGTATAAGAAAAAGGCTTAAAATAATGATGATCACAGAGCACACACACACACACACACACACACACACACACACACACACACACACACACACACACACACACACACACACACACACACAGACACACAGTTGCATCTGCATCCTGGGATGTGTGTACAGGGGTGTTTCCCCTCACAGAGACTGAAGTGTAGGCGTATTGGAGGTCAGAGGCAGCACTGCCCCCTTGACCTTAATAACGAGTGAGTCATTCTCTCCATCTCCCTGAGAAGAAAGAGGTGATTAATTCTGCTGTGAAATTGTGGAGGCTGCTCTCATGTTTTGTGCAGGAGCTACTGTTTTATCTGAAGCACTCCCCAGTCCTTCTGGTCCTGTTCTTTCTCATCATGGTCCTGTTCTCCATGTGGAAGCTTGGTTAAATGTGTCAGGCTAAATCAACATTTATTTTTCTTCAGATCAATGTCTCGAGTAGCATCCAGTGTATTTGACTCTTTCTGTTCCTTCACTCCTGCTCGTGTGTGTGTGTGAGCCTGCTTGTGTGTGTGCTTGTGTGTGTGTGAGCCTGCTTGTGTGTGTGTGTGTGTGCGCTTGTGTGCTTGTGTGTGTGCGTGTGTGCGTGCTTGTGTGTGTGTATGTGTGTGTGCATGGCATGAAGCACGCTTCTTTGGTTCAGTTGTGCACATGTAATATATCTCATATATATGTACCGATCACAGTGTAGATATAGATATATATGTACCGATCACAGTGTAGATATACATATATATGTACCGATCACAGTGTAAATATACATATATATGTACCGATCACAGTGTAGATATAGATATATATTTACAGATAACAGTGTAGATATACATATATATATGTACCGATCACAGTGTAGATATAGATATATATTTACAGATCACAGTGTAGATATACAAATATATTTACAGATCAGTGTAGATATAGATATATATTTACCGATCACAGTGTAGATATACATATATATTTACAGATCACAGTGTAGATATAGATATGTATGTACAGATCACAGTGTAGATATACAGATCTTGGTGATTGATTTCACATCAGCAGTGTTTCTCAGCTTCAATCAGACGGCTCGATCAGACATGGTGGTTTGCTGTGATCAGACTTTCGCCTTCTCTCTGTCATGAATTATGCAAGCGAGCATTTTGGACCCCAAACACTCGACAATCCATTAATGAGGGAAAAAAACGTCATTATATTCTCCCCTTTTATCTCACACTCGCGCCCACACTCACAAACACACTCGCAACCAAACACAATCAGTGGAAACTGTGGCATATTTGACAAAATGCTGTTAGTATTCTGTCTGTCTCCTGTCCGCTGGCGTTGTGTGTGAAGAATGTGCACATCCCATCCATTCAGAGTTCTGTTAGCAAGCAAGAAGCAGACACATGCACACACACACTCTAGGGGTGGGAGGGGGAGGGGTGGACCCTTAACACACACACACACACACACACACACACACACACACACACACACACACACACACACACACACACACATACACAGACAAGGCAGAAAAGGCCCAGAGATTAACATTCAACATTCAAGGGTGTGTAAATGGTTCTCTTTGCACCTCTGATACCTGCGCTACAGTGAGTCTGCAGTGATGGACCCACAATGCATCTGTGCACGAGTCTAATCTACAGCCAGAGGAACCGCAGGGGAGATGGAGGCACTGAGGGGATTATTGGACACACACACACACACACACACACACACACACACACACACACACACACACACACACACACACACACACACAGGCCTAATCATTCACACCTCCACCAGCTGTTAGTCTGGCACTGTGCACACTCACACACACACACACATGCGCGCTCGCACGCACGCATGCACACACGCACACACACGTAGATGCAGTCAGAAAACAGCTTCCTCCATTGTCGGATTTAATTGTACAGATCAGTCCCCCTGTTTGCCGGGGAGATCTGTCTGCAGGGACGTCTCAGCGCCGGAGAGTCCACCGTCAGAGCACCGCCTCACACAGCCCTGCTCACACCTGCTCGACACCGCAAGGAACCCTGGGACATGACATGTGCGCCATCACTCAGAGTAATGTGTTTGAGGTGTGGGAGAGAGAGAGTGAGAGAGAGAGAGAGAGAGAGAGAGAAGAAAAACATATGTTGGTGATATCTGCTGTCCCTCATGTGAAACTGATATTTGTTAGAGGTTTTTACTTCCTCCAGATGGAGGAGAGGGGTGTGGCTTTGTCCTTTGATGTTCTGAGTGACAGTGCCTTCATCCAATCAGCTCATGAAGCCTCCCTTCTGCAGATCTCACACTTATGTGGGGTTTCCCCCCACACCTACCAAAATAGGAAGCATCCCGACCATGATCCTGCACCTGACCCAGACCCAGACCCGACCCCAGGTTCCTCATCACCACACCATATTCCTTCACTCCAGCCCACTGTGTTCCGCACGCTTTGCATTGAGGGCAAAGCCAGCACTATGCAGGCAGAACCAGAGTAGAAGGTTCTAGAGGAACTCACAGAAAAGACCTTTCCACTGATGCCTGATCAGCTGCATCTCCACCTTCCTGCTGAGAGGGAGTTTGAATTACTCACCAGCTGCATCCTGACTCCACACTAAGCACCGTTTGTTGACTAAATAAACAGACAGACAGACAGATACATGAGCAGAGTCCCGTAGGCTGTTGTCACCATCCCAGACTCTGTGAACAGACGTCGTGCCCTGACAGCACCAGTTCAGAAGTGCGGGGGGCGTCTACTTGTCCTTGGGGTGAACCACTGCCTGGGGCGTCAGCCACAGACCGCCATCACGCCCATCATCTGGACTGCTAACACGCCCGCCATCACACCCCTCATCACACCTCTCATCACACCTGCCATCACACCCCTCATCACACCCCTCATCACACCCGCCCTCACACCCGCCATCACACCCGCCATCACACCCCTCATCACACCCCTCATCACGCCCCTCATCACACCCGCCATCACACCCGCCATCACACCCCTCATCACACCCCTCATCACACCCCTCATCACACCCGCCATCACACCCCTCATTACACCCCTCATTACACCCGCCATCACACCCCTCATTACACCCCTCATCACACCCCTCATCACACCCCTCATCACACCCCTCATCACACCCGCCATCACACCCGCCATCACACCCCTCATCACACCCCTCATCACGCCCCTCATCACACCCGCCATCACACCCCTCATCATCTCACTCATCACACCCCTCATCACACCCCTCATCACGCCCCTCATCACGCCCCTCATCACACCCCTCATCACACCCCTCATCACACCCGCCATCACACCCCTCATCACACCCGCCATCACACCCGCCATCACAACCCTCATCACACCCGCCATCACACCCCTCATCACACTCGCCATCACACCCGCCATCACACCCCTCATTACACCCCTCATTACACCCCTCATCACACCCGCCATCACACCCGCCATTACACCCCTCATCACACCTGCCATGATGTCACTCATCACACCCCTCATTACACCCCTCATTACACCCCTCATCACACCCGCCATCACACCCGCCATTACACCCCTCATCACACCTGCCATCATGTCACTCATCACACCCCTCATCACACCCGCCATCACACCCCTCATCACACCCGCCAACACACCCCTCATCACACCCGCCATCACACCCCTCATCACACCCGCCATCACACCCCTCATCACACCCCTCATCACACCCGCCATCACACCCGCCATCACACCCGCCATCACACCCCTCATTACACCCCTCATCACACCCCTCATCACACCCCTCATCACACCCCCATCACACCCCTCATCACGCCCCCATCACGCCCCCCATCACGCCTCCCATCACACCCCTCATCACGCCCCTCATCACGCCCCTCATCACACCCCTCATCACACCCACCATCACACCCCTCATCACACCCCTCATCACACCCGCCATCACACCCGCCATCACACCCGCCATCACACCCCTCATCACACCCGCCATCACACCCCTCATCACACTCGCCATCACACCCGCCATCACACCCCTCATCACACCCCTCATCACACCCCTCATCACACCCGCCATCACACCCGCCATCACACCCCTCATTACATCCCTCATCACACCCCTCATCATACCCCTCATAACACTCCTCATCACACCCCTCATAACACCCCTCATAACTCCCCTCATCACACCCGCCATCACACCCCTCATTACACCCCTCATTACACCCCTCATCACACCCGCCATCACACCCCTCATCACACCTGCCATCATGTCACTCATCACACCCCTCATTACACCCCTCATTACACCCCTCATCACACCCGCCATCACACCCGCCATTACACCCCTCATCACACCTGCCATCATGTCACTCATCACACCCCTCATCACACCCGCCATCACACCCCTCATCACACCCCTCATCACACCCGCCAACACACCCCTCATCACACCCGCCATCACACCCCTCATCACACCCGCCATCACACCCCTCATCACACCCCTCATCACACCCGCCATCACACCCGCCATCACACCCGCCATCACACCCCTCATTACACCCCTCATCACACCCCTCATCACACCCCTCATCACACCCCCATCACACCCCTCATCACGCCCCCCATCACGCCCCCCATCACGCCCCTCATCACGCCCCTCATCACGCCCCTCATCACACCCCTCATCACACCCACCATCACACCCCTCATCACACCCCTCATCACACCCGCCATCACACCCGCCATCACACCCCTCATCACACCCGCCATCACACCCCTCATCACACCCGCCATCACACCCCTCATCACACCCCTTATCACACCCGCCATCACACCCGCCATCACACCCCTCATTACATCCCTCATCACACCCCTCATCATACCCCTCATAACACCCCTCATCACACCCCTCATAACACCCCTCATAACTCCCCTCATCACACCTGCCATCACACCCCTCAGTACACCCCTCATCACACCCCTCATCACACCCGCCATCACACCCGCCATCACACCCGCCATTACACCCCTCATCACACCCCTCATCACACCCGCCATCACACCCGCCATCACACCCACCCCTCATCACACCCGCCATCACACCCGCCATCACACCCACCCCTCATCACACCCACCCCTCATCACACCCGCCATCACACCTGTGTAACTGCTCTGGTTGATCACACAAATAAACTTCAGTGAATCATCTTGATTCTTCTTCTAGTACTTCCTCTTATTGCCAGCTTGCATTCACGCTTGCATTCACGAAAGTGATTCTCCAAGAGGAGGAGCAGCACCGTTCAGATCTTTCATGGCCTTCAGAGTCACTAGCTCGCTCCCAGACTCCCAGCACCTTGCACTACACTTTCACAGGAACATCATTTTCATTAATGTTGTGGGTTATCAGAGTGAATAAGGGATATGATATCATCTGACAGAATGCCAGTGGAACTCATTCTATGCCTCAGAAGGAACTTCTATGTCATCAACAGAGTGCGAAGCATTAAGTATGAGTGTGTGTGTGTGTGTGTGTGTGTGTGTGTGTGTGTGTGTGTGTGTGTGTGTGTGTGTGTGTGTGTGTGTGTGCGTGTGTGTGTGTGTAGCTGTTTCTTTTGGCTGGTGTTAAGCACTGGCCACCTGCTTCAAATTCCACTCATCCATTAACTCACACACACACACACACACACACACACACACACACACACACACACACACACACACACACACACACACACACACACAAAACATTCTGTGACTTAGTGATGCACAATAGTCACAGGATCATTATTATTATCATTATCACATGCATGATCAGATCATTTTCTTCCTGTCATTAATAATCTGCAGGCATTTGTTAGGTCACCTGATTCTTCCTGTGTGTGTTCGTGTGTTATTGTCCTTCAGTGGCGTGCGTCACCACCTCCTCATGAATATGTAATAGCAGATTTGAGGATGTGGGGGCATTGGCTGAAAGACATCAGTGTAAGAGTCATGGCCTGGTGGTTAGGGAACTGGTCTTGTGACCGGAGGGTTGTGGGTTCGATCCCCAGACCTGAGGCCATGACTGAGGTGCCCCTGAGCAAGGCCCTTAACCCTCAATTGCTCACTTGTATAAAAAAAAATGAGATAAAAATGTAAGTCGCTCTGGATAAGGGCGTCTGCCAAATGCCATGAATGTAATGTAAATGTAAAAGAGTGGAGACACGGGCATAAGAGTGCAGACACAGGCCTGAGAGTGGAGAGACGGGTGTCAGAGTGCGGACACGGGTGTAAGGGTGGAGACACGGGTGTAAGAGTGGAGACACGGGCGTGAGAGTGGGCGTGAGAGTGGAGACACGGGTGTAAGAGTGGTGACACAGCGTCAGAGTGCGGACACGGGTGTAAGGGTGGAGACACGGGCGTGAGAGTAGAGACACGGGAGTGAGAGTAGAGACACGGGAGTGAGAGTGGAGACACGGGTGACCCTATTTTCTATTTTCTGATTGGTCAGCAGGGACAGTCCCGCCTCCAGCTGTGGCCTGAACAAAAGCAGACTCTCTTAAAGACGTTTGATCATGCATCTTGTGGTTGTTGGAGTTATTTCCCATGAGTCTCTGAGTTTTAACTCCTCTGACTGTTAAGAGTTATTTCCAAGGTGTCAGTGCTTGAATTGAATTTCTCACTGGCTTCAGTGTGTCCACTTCAACAGTGCAGCCATTATTATGATGGTTTTTGTGTCTCTAGTTTGTGAACAGGAGCCTGTGAGCTCTGTAATCTGCCCTTTTCCTGATGGGCTTGTTCTGTGTAGGCTGCTGTAGTGCATTTACAGAACACAGCCTGCCAGATTCCAGTAGCATTGATTCACATTGCATTGATTGATTTCTTTACAAAACAGACCTTGTATTTCACTGCCAGATCAGACTGGTCTCATATTGTTTCTGTTTACATTTGGATTTGGAAATAAATTCTAATGATTTTTATTTTGGCAGAAAAAAAAATCTCATTAAACAATCTGATCATTTTCAATTATTAAACATTTTCAATTATTGATCATTTGTAGATTTGTGACTGAATTCGACTGAATTGTAAATCTACATCACTTAATGACATGGATAAACTGCAGGTGTGAGTCCTCAGTCTACATCACTCAGTGATGAACTGCAAGTCTGATTCGTCAGTCTTTGTTACGTAGTAATAAACTACAGGTCTGATTCATCAGTCTACGTCACACCGTCATAAACTGCAGGGTCTGATTTGTATGTATACGTCACCCAGTGACTACAGGTCTGATTCTTAAGTATGACACGCAGTGACTACAGGTCTGATTCTTAAATATGACACCCAGTGACTACAGGTCTGATTCTTAAGTATGACACCCAGTGACTACAGGTCTGATTCTTAAGTATGACAGCCAGTGACTACAGGTCTGATTCTTAAGTATGACACCCAGTGACTACAGGTCTGATTCTTAAATATGACACCCAGTGACTACAGGTCTGATTCTTAAGTATGACACCCAGTGACTACATGTCTGATTCTTAAGTATGACACCCAGTGACTACAGGTCTGATTCTTAAATATGACACCCAGTGACTACAGGTCTGATTCTTAAGTATGACACCCAGTGACTACAGGTCTGATTATTAAGTATGACACCCAGTGACTACAGGTCTGATTCTTAAGTATGACACCCAGTGACTACAGGTCTGATTATTAAGTATGACACCCAGTGACTAGAGGTCTGATTATTAAGTATGACACCCAGTGACTACAGGTCTGATTCTTAAGTATGACACCCAGTGACTATAG
>NC_135216.1:34301990-34369490 GCF_052324685.1 Brachyhypopomus gauderio
GGGTCAAAATGATCACAAGAACGGTGAGGAAAAATCCCAGAACCACAAGGGGGGATCTAGTGAATGACCTGCAGAAAGCTGGGACCAACGTTACAAAGGCTACCATCAGCAACACACTACGACGCCAGGGACTCAGATCTTGCAGTGCCAGACATGTCCCCCTGCTTAAGCCAGGCACGTCTGAAGTTTGCTAGAGAGCATTTGGATGTTCCAGAAGAGTATTGGGAGAATGTCATATGGTCAGATGAAACCAAAGTAGAACTATTTGGTAAAAACACAACTCGTCATGTTTGGAGGACAGTGAATGCTGAGTTGCATCCAAAGAACACCATACCAACTGTGAAGCATGGGGGTGGCAACATCATGCTTTGGGGTTGTTTCTCTGCAAAGGGACCAGGACGACTGGTCCGTGTACATGAAAGAATGAATGGGGCCATGTATTGTGAGATTTTGGGTGCAAACCTCCTTCCATCAGCAAGGGCAATGAAGATGAAACATGAGGAGATCTGCATGGAGGAATGGGCCAACATACCAGCAACAGTGTGTGCCAACCTTGTGAAGACTTACAGAAAACGTTTGACCTCTGTCATTGCCAACAGAGGATATACAACAAAGTATTGAGATGAACTTTTGTTATTGACCAAATACTTATTTTCCACCATTATTTGCAAATAAATGTTTTAAAAGTCAGACAAAATGATTTTCTCAATTTTTTTTTTCACATTTTGTCTCTCATAGTTGAGGTCTACCTATGATGTCATCTACAGGCCTCTCTCATCTTTTTAAGTGGAAGAACTTGCACAATTGGTGACTGACTAAATACTTATTTTCCCCACTGTATTTGTTCTTTAACTTGGGGAAACCTGCATTTTCATTATTACAATATCCTACAAAATTGAATCTGCCTCATTTTGGCTGTTCAGACATGGACATTTTGGTCATTTCAGTCCTTCAACCTCAGCAGGAGAAGCAGGTGTGAGAGGGGTTTGTCTGGGAGGGCTTGTGTGGGAGGGGCTTTTGTGAGATGGTCTGTGTGGGAGGGGCTTGTGTGGGAGGGGCTGTGTGGAACGGTCTGTGTAGGAGGTCTGTGTAGGAGGAGCTTGTGTGAGATGGTCTGTGTGCAAGGGGCTTGTGTGGGACAGTCTGTGTAGGAGGGGCTTATGTGGGAGGTGCTCTGTAGGAGGGGCTTGTGTGAGATGGTCTGTGTGGGAGGAGCTTGTGTGGGACGGTCTGTGTAGGAGGGGCTTATGTGGGAGGTGCTCTGTAGGAGGGGCTTGTGTGAGATGGTCTGTGTGGGAGGAGTTTGTGTGGGAGGGGCTGTGTGGGACGGTCTGTGTAGGAGGAGCTTGTGTGGGAGGTGCTCTGTAGGAGGGGCTTCTGCAGAGTTGAACACCCTTAGAGGAATTGTCCAGTCCTTAAAGAGTGCTGTCTGGTTCTGGGCACCTGCCCCTTGAGTCCAGATCACCTTGAGGAGGACACTGCTGCTATATGTGTGTGTGTGTGTGTGTGTGTGTGTGTGTGTGTGTGTGTGTGTGTGTGTGTGGGTGTGTGTGTGTAATTGAGTGGGGTGCAGCTTACAGCTATGGCTAATTGCTTGCGCTAATTATAGCTGTGATAAAAGGTGTCTTCATACCTACACTTGGCCTGGACCCAGACCTGGCCTCACACACACACACACACACACACACACACACACACACACACACACACACACTGGCTTGAGCTGCCATCTGTCCAGAGGGGCTGTGAAATTTGCAGATCATTTTATTAAGTGGGCTTAAGGGAGTTTTGAAGGGTGATGGTGATGTTAGTATTTCCTCTTAAACACACACACACATCCTCCAGGCAGTTTTAATCAGGGGTGGGAGGAGAGATGAGGAGAGTGATAGAGAGAGGGATAGAGAGAGAGAGACAGAGAGAGGGATCGAGAGACAGAGAGGGATAGAGAGAGAGACAGAGTGAGCGATAGAGAGAGAGAGACAGAGAGAGGGATAGAGAGGGATACAGATGAGTAGAGAGAGTGAAAGAGGGCTAGAGAGAGGGATGGAGAGAGGGATGGAGTGGTACAGAAAGGTAGAGAGAGAGACAGCGAGGCGGGAGGAGGTGAGTGGACACTGGATGGTTCATTTAAGAGAGAGATGTGACCACAGAGAAGGATGCAGTTCCTCCTCTCTTCACCTGACCAGTGTTGGGAATGTTACTTTAAAATAGTAATTAGTTATAGTTACTCACTACTTGTTCAAAAAAGTAACTGAGTTAGTAACTGAATTACTCTATAATAAAAGTAACTCGTTACCTGGGAAAGTAACTATTTGCATTACAGTTAAAAAATAAAGTTATATGCCAATGAATAAGAATTTTTGAAAAAGCTGTCAGTTGAAATGAGTAGATCAGAAAGGTGTTTAACTTTTGATATTTATTGCACATCAACAGACCAGTGCAGGATAAAATCCTTTAAAATCCCAAATCTGTAAAAAAAAAAAGCAAAAGTAAACAGTTACACTATATAAAGTGCATTTACATCTATCAAATTAAATTTAATTCTCTTAACCTGAGACAACTGGTTTGTTCACAACAGAAGTAAACTTAACAATAAAACCTCTATTCTTAATTAAATAAATCAAATACCCAGTCTGGTAGACATTCAGGAACTTCAAGTATTTTCTTAAATAATGTTTATATCGCCACCTTGAAAATGCAAATTTTTCTCCGGCTTGCTCCTGACTCGCCATTTCTGCCTCTTCTCCGTTTGTGTCATGTGCTTCGGCACGCATGTAAAAACACTGGCTCTGATTGGCTACCATAACGCTGCCTTAACCAGTTGCTTACTGACTTGTTAAGTTAAACAGGTGTTACACCGAGAACTGTGACCTATCGAGATCTTTTACTCCTCACTAGCCTGGGCAGCGGTCTGCTCGCATTACTGTTAGTATATCAATATATAGTAACGCACCGCTTTTAATGACCAGTAACGTCAACGGCGTTGTAACGACAGGAAAAGTAATTAATTATATTATCCCATTACTGACAAAATGGCACCGTTATTTGCAACACTGCACCTGACAGGCTTCTGCAAAGACACTCGCTACTGTCACATGACTCATGGGGGAATGCTTCCTGGACCCCTGGACGGGGGGACTGCTTCCTGGACTCCTGGACGGGGGGACTGCTTCCTGGACTCCTGGACGGGGGGACTGCTTCCTGGACCCCTAGATGGGGGGACTGCTTCCTGGACCCCTAGATGGGGGGACTGCTTCCTGCACCCCTGGACGGGGGGACTGCTTCCTGGAACCCTGGACGGGGGGACTGCTTCCTGGACCCCTGGATGGGGGGACTGCTTCCTGCACCCCTATGGCTGTGTGTCAGTCGCCCCGGTGACACACAGTGATGACACTCTGTTTACTCGAGGCTGGGCACTTCCTCAGCCAGCTCGGATCAGCAACCATCCGGCGCCCAAGATTATAGTGTTTGTGTTTCTTGCGTAATGTTTGTAATGGTTCAGCTATTTAAGCTCGTAAATTAATTCATCTGTAACCTCACTGCCATTTGAAGACATGAAGAGATATTTCTTGAATGCATTAACACGAGCATGCGTGTGTTAAGGTATTAATGTCTGCCGGAAGGTTCTGGAACGAGGGATTTGACGGAGGAAGACGTAAGAGTTTTGATTGGAGTGGTAATGAGATACTTGAGGATAACATATGTGCTTTTAAGTACCTCATGCTGTACTAATGGCTGCCATTGACTCTAGAACACACACACACACACACACACACACACACACACACACACACACACACACACACACACACACACACACACACACACACACAGAGTCTGTCTCTAATTCTGCTTAGATTTCCAACTGCCGTAATGAAACAAGATCAAACCATTTTATAAATGCTGAAAACGTGGTTTTGTTAAATGCTTTCAGTCCGCAGGAAACACATCTGTTTAATCTTTTTAGGTGTAGGTGGATTTCCTGTGCTCTGGTACGGTTGTTTGCGTATCTCTGTGGTGAGGACCATCTGCGTAAACAAAAATCAAAAATAACTAAACAAACCATCAGAAAACAGTGAGCAAATCACCAAGGCAACAACAACAGGGCCACTGTCAGTCTCAATGTGCGAGAGTAATATTGCTCCAGGTGTTCTTAGCAACACAGAGAAAGAAAGAAAGAGAGAGAGAGAGAGAGAGAGAGAGAGAGAGAGAGAGAGAGAGAGAGAGAGAGAGAGAGAGAGAGAGAGAGAGAGAGAGAGATGGATTAGAATGGGTTTGTTTGGTGCAAATCTGAATATGTCCTTCCTGCATGAGTCGTGCTGTGACTGTGGCGTCCCTAAGCAGCTGATTGTCATCGCCCTGGAGACGCTCGCATCATGAAGCAGACCGTGAATGCATGTGTGGCATCTTCTCTTCCTCCTCTTCCTCCTCTTCCTCCTCTCCCTTGTGGGGCAGCCCTCTGTGCTGTCCTGAAGGGGCTCACATCCTGCATGTATTAGCGTGTTTTTAAACCGAATCCCTCAGGCTTTATAGATCCTGGGGGGTTGGAGTTCCTGGAGGTTTGGAGTTCCTGGGGGTTTGGAGTTCCTGGAGGTTTGGAGTTCCTGGGGGTTTGGAGTTCCTGGAGGTTTGGAGTTCCTGGAGGTTTGGAGTTCCTGGGGGTTTGGAGTTCCTGGAGGTTTGGAGTTCCTGGGGGTTTGGAGTTCCTGGAGGTTTGGAGTTCCTGGGGGTTTGGAGTTCCTGGAGGTTTGGAGTTCCTGGGGGTTTGGAGTTCCTGGAGGTTTGGAGTTCCTGGAGGTTTGGAGTTCCTGGAGGTTTAGAGGTCCTGGAGGTTTGGAGTTCCTGGAGGTTTGGAGTTCCTGGGGGTTTGGAGTTCCTGGGGGTTTGGAGTTCCTGGGGGTTTGGAGTTCCTGGGGGTTTGGAGTTCCTGGAGGTTTGGAGTTCCTGGAGGTTTAGAGGTCCTGGAGGTTTTGGTGGATCCGGCGGTGCTAGGTATGTACAGACCTTTGCAGTTGTTGCTGTTGTCCAAAGACCTTTCTGGAGTACCACTCCCAACTATTGTTGACTAAGGCCATTACTGCCTATCCAGACAGCAGATGGGGTGGGGTGGTGGGGCGTGGCCCCTTTGCCCCGCCTCCCCAGAAGGCCCACCTCACAATTCTCCAACCTCATCATTGTTGGAATGCTCATTTCTCTGGGTTTTATTTTGTTTCTATCGTTGGTGTTTGACGCAGCTCGGTAGGCTCAGACACTCCAGCAGTCTGTACCCAGCTGAACGTGAGACGGTGGTGAGACGCCTGTGATGGTGGAGGTGGTTGAAGTGGTGGAGGTTGTGGAGATGATGGTGGTGGTGGTGATGGTGGTGGTGGTGATGATGGTGGTGGTGGTGGTGATGGTGGTGGTAGTGATGATGGTGGTGGTGGTGGTGATGGTGGTGGTAGTGATGGTGGTGATGATGATGGTGGTGAGGATGATGGTGGTAGTGGTGGTGATGGTGGTGATGGTGGTAGTGATGGTGGTGGTGGTGATAGTGGTGGTGGTGATGGTGGTGGTGGTGATGGTGGTGGTGAGGATGATGGTGGTAGTGGTGGTGGTGGTGGTGGTGGTGATGGTGGTAGTGATGGTGGTGGTGGTGATAGTGGTGATGGTGGTGGTGGTGGTGGTGGTGGTGGTGGTGGTGGTGATGATGGTGGTGATGGTGATGGTGGTGGTGGTGATGGTGGTGATGATGGTGGTGATGATGGTGATGGTGGTGATGGTGGTGATGATGGTGGTGGTGGTAGTGGTGATGATGGTGTTGGTGGTGATGGTGGTGGTAGTGGTGATGATGGTGTTGGTGGTGATGGTGTTGGTGGTGATGGTGGTGGTGGTGATGGTGGTGTTGGTGGTGATGGTGTTGGTGGTGGTGGTGATGGAGGTGGTGGTGGAGGTGGTGGTGGTGGTGTTGGTGGTGATGGTGGTAGAGGTGATGGTGATGGTGTTGGTGGTGGTGGTGATGGTGGTGATGGAGATGGTGGTGATGATGGTGGTAGTGATGGTGGTGGTGGTGATGGTGGTGGTAGTGGTGTTGGTGGTGATGGTGGTGATGGAGGTGGTGGTGGTGGTGATGGTGGTGATGGTGGTGGTGGTGATGGTGGTGGTAGTGGTGTTGGTGGTGATGGTGGTGATGGAGGTGGTGGTGGTGGTGATGGTGGTGATGGTGGTGGTGGTGATGGTGGTGATGGTGGAGGTGGTGGTTGTGGTGGTGGTGATGCCATAGAGCAGCTCTGATCCTGGACTTAATCCAGTTCCCTCCCCTGTATCCAGCATGGAGACACACCCCCATTTTACCATGCGCATATCAACTATTGAATAGATAAATAATTAACACCTGCACAATTGGCCTCATTTAAATCCAAACACCTAACAATTTCTTGCTGATGTGCCTCCATTATTTGCTGCCCTCTGGGGTCTCACTGAACATGCCAGATCCCTAATTATCCCTCTTCTCCTGTCTCCAGAAAGTGGATCGCATGGCTGTTTAAAGGAGACACAAATTCTGGGAGTGTCACGTCATGAGCTTTTCATTTCCTCTCCCATCATCCATTGCAGTCTTCCTCTCGTCTCACGAGCTTCACGGTTGCAGTTTCTCTTCTGGCTGGCGTGAGACCCGAGGCCCTGCTGACCCCGCCCACATGTGTGGCGTCCTCATTAATCCTTGTTTGTGTTCTCCTGTGCTCATCTCCTCGCGCCTGCTCCCCTCCATTAGAGTGCAAATGATCTCCAGCTGAAGTCAACCACCACTCCATCTCAGGTAGCACTTCAATTACTTCCATAATTCCCAATTATGTTTCTGCATAGGATCAGAGCTGCTCCTCACGTACACACATCTCCTGTTCATTTGCATCATAAATAAAGGCAAGTGTGTCTGAAGCGTGTTGTCTTCCTACAGCTGGACAGAGCGGCGCTGGTCCACCAAAAGACCTGCTGATGATGCGGCTAATTGAAATGCGGGCCGCGCCGGGCCGGCTCGTTAATGTTTAATGGCGAATATGCAGCGGCACGGATCAGAGAAAATGACTTCTTCCCCTCTCATTTCTTGGGCTGCAGAGAAATAGGAAAGAAGGAAAGAGAGAGAGAAGACCTGAGAGAAGATCTGAGAAGATCTCTCTAGCCTGAGAGAAGACCTGAGAGAAGATCTGAGAAGATCTCTCTAGCCTGAGAAAAGACCTGAGAGAAGATCTGTGAAGATCTCTCTAGCCTGAGAGAAGATCTGAGAAGATCTCTCTAGCCTGAGAAAAGACCTGAGAGAAGATCTGTGAAGATCTCTCTAGCCTGAGAGAAGATCTGAGAAGATCTCTCTAGCCTGAGAGAAGACCTGAGAGAAGATCTGTGAAGATCTCTCTAGCCTGAGAGAAGATCTGAGAAGATCTCTCTAGCCTGAGAGAAGACCTGAGAGAAGATCTGTGAAGATCTCTCTAGCCTGAGAGAAGATCTGAGAAGATCTCTCTAGCCTGAGAGAAGATCTGAGAAGATCCCATGGATCTGTTAGAAGACCTGAGAGAAGATCTGAGAAGACCTCTGTAGCCTGTTACGGCTGTGGTGAAGCATGTAGAGCTGAGAGAGAGAGAGAGGGGCCAGCATGAGCTGTTCCTTCTGCTACGACATCACCTCTGCAGTGCATTATGGGATATCTACCTGGTGCCACTGTGCTACATGGATCCCTCCAAAGTCTATGTGTGCCATCCACTACATGCCCCTATAAATAGAGTTAACAGACATGTACAAACACTCAGCAGAGATCACCCAATAATCCACATAATAATATGCATAATTTAATCTCGTAAAGGTCAGCGCGGGCAGAGAGTGGCTCTTAAGGGAATCGACTCAATCTGAAACTCAGTGTGAACACTGTTTCAGTTTAAACAGTTTAAAAGGCCACCTCCTTCACCAGGGATGAGAGGGGAGAGGAGAGGCCAGCTCACCGCCTGGCACTCCCACAACATCTGATACTGCAGCTCTTAGCTTTGGTTATTAGTTGAATATGAATGAAAGCAGTAATGGAAGGTGTGTGTGTGTGTGTGTGTGTGTGTGTGTGTGTGTGTGTGTGTGTGTGTGTGTGTGTGTGTGACTTTGGAAAAAAGAAAAAAAAAAAGACATGTTTCAAATCAAGCGTGACGTGGTACTGGTGTTCACCCCGACACAGACACTGTAGACATTACTGGTTGTTCTGTCTCAAGTCAGAGGGGAGAGAATCACTACAGTTTCTAGTGAGCAATTACCAAGCTGAACCAGTATTAGTAGTCAGACTGCTGATCTAGGATCAGTTCCTCCCCTCCTGCCAGACTGAATTCAACACCGTACAAGCTGATGGTGTGTGTGTGTGTGTGTGTGTGTGTGTGTGTGTGTGTGTGTGTGTGTGTGTGTGTGTGTGTGTGGACATATACATGTGTAGAAGTAAGTGCTGTGTACAGTGTAACTGCAATATAAGCAATTTGGTTGTTCACTCATTCATTCATTCATGAATGTGTGTGTGTGTGTGTGTGTGTGTGTGTGTGTGAGAGAGAGAGAGAGAGAGTGAGAGATTGCATTTTTCTTGCAGTCATTGCAGTTATTTTGTTCTCAGTCCTAACCCTGGTCCTGCCACTCTGCACCACACACACACACACACACACACACACACACACACACACACACACACAATAACAAATGGTGGATTATTATTCATTCATTGCTGTGTTTGGGTAACAGCAGTTCTTTACAGTTTTGTATCTGGGTTTATGCACTTGCTTTCTCTGTGTCCCTGTCCCTGCATCCCTGTCTCTGTGTCCCTGTCTCTGTCCCTGCATCCCTGTCTCTGTGTCCCTATCTCTGCGTCCATGTCTCTGTGTCCCTATCTCTGCATCCCTGTCCCTGTGTCCCTGTCTCTGTGTCCCTATCTCTGCGTCTCTGTCCTTGCGTCCCTGTCTCTCCGTCCTTGTCGGGTGTGAGCTGTGTCTCAGGGCTGGTTGGAGGTGTGTAGGCCTTATCAGGCACCACCATGCTGGTTGTGAACATACTGCCCAACCAGACACACAGACACCCTGCAGCCCCTCACATGACACCCGGCCATGGGGACTGAGAACCTGGACAGAGGAACTGAACTGTGCAGAAGGAGGAGGAGGAAGGTGAGAGTGTGAGCGGGACAAAGAGTGAGCGGGACAGAGAGAGTGAGAGACACAGAGAGTGTGAGTGGGACAGAGAGAGTGAGGGGGACAGAGAGTGAGAGAGAGTGGGACAGAGAGTGTGAGGGGGACAGAGAGTGAGAGAGAGTGGGACAGAGAGAGTGAGGGGCAGGGAGAGTGAGTGTGGATGTGAGTGAGTGGGACAGGGAGAGTGAGGGGGACAGAGAGTGAGTGTGGATGAGAGTGAGGTGGTGGGCACACTGAGTCCAGGCTGTAGATGAGGCTGGTGTGTCATGAATGCACACAGAACTCACACACACACACACACACACACACACACACACACACACACACACACACACACACACACTAACAAGCAGAGACCATCGATCCAGCATCGACCACACAGCCAGACACCCAGGCCACTATCACTCTCTCTGGGGGGGGGCAGCACACAGGCCACTACCACAGGGGAGAGGAAGGGAGGGGATGTAGGAGAGGAGGGGGGGGGGGGGGGAAGAGTGCATGTATCAGTACGTTCATATATGTACTGATATGTATACGTTTTCACTTGCTTATTTTCACTGCTGTGATTTTCATTGAAATTATCTTCTTGACATCCAACAGACCCCTGTATGTCTCTCTGTCTCCATATGTCCCTCTTTGTCTCAAACTCTCTATAGCTGTCTGTGATTCTCCAGTTACATCTGGACTGCTCTTAGGTGAAAATTCGCTGTACTGCAGTACCAGCACCAGTGACAGGGGGCACCAGAGAGCTCTGCAGGTAATGCTGAAACCAAGCCATGCTCACTAGTAATTCTAGTTCCTCTCATTGGCTTTCATACCTCACACACACACACCCCAACACACACATAACCACACCCACACCCCAACACACACATAACCACACCCACACCCCAACACACACACAGACACACACATACCTCAACACACACATAGCCACACACACACCCCAACACACACACAGACACACACATACCTCAACACACACATAGGCACACACATGTACACACACACACACACATGCAGGCTGGCAACAGCACAAGACAAGTGACACACTAGTCTAAACCTGACCCAGTCTAAACCTGACCCTGTTTAAAGCTAACCCAGTCTAACCCTACCCCAATCTTAACCTGACCCAGTCTAAACCTGACCCAGTCTAACCCTAACCCAGTCTAAACCTGACCCAGTCTAACCCTAAAATCCAGTCTAACCCTAACCCAGTCTAAACCTGACCCAGTCTAACCCTAAAATCCAGTCTATACCTGACCCAGTCTAAATCTGACCCTGTCTGTCAGGTCCTCCAGTCGCCACCAGGAGGAGCCCAAGAGCCAGACCTCAGGCCAATTAGCGGTGATGGTCTGCACCTGTTGTCCTGGGTTTATAAGGACGACAGACACAGTGTCTCACAGCTGAGTTGTCGTCAACCTCCAGCCCCTTCTCTCAGTAGTCTGTTCACGGTGTTTTGCCACCCTGCCTCTTTCTTGTTTGAGTTATTTTGTTTGTTATACTGTCACTTTGAGTACTTACCACTTGCGCCGCTCCCTGGCCTCTCAAGTTTTCCTCCCGCTGTTATCCTTCCTATCTGTTTAGTTTTGGTTTTTGGGAAGAACGTGATGTCACGTGATGAACGTGATTTTTGTTCTTCCCCGCGTTTGCCAGCCAGCCAGTTACTTCCCCTGGCTCCTTTGTTTCTCTTTGGTTTTTTACTTGTTCTTTTCGCGTTTAATTCTTTCCGCGACTGTTTTCGTTCTCCTGTGTCTTCTGCATCGATTATTTCCGCAATTATTTTCAGTTCTCCCCTGTTTTACGCGTCAAGTTTCTCCGCGATTACTTTCAGTTCTCCCTCTGCGTCGGCACTGAATATCCAGCATGACATCTTTGTTTTCTCGTGTTTGTAACATTGCTTGGTGCACGGACAAGGCGCTTGGGTCCGCTACCCTTAAGAAATCCGCGGGGGTTTTCGTCTCCTACATCCCCCCACTCTGACACTGTCTAACCCTAACCCAGTCTAAACCTGACCCAGTCTAACCTTAACCCAGTCTAACCTTAACCCAGTCTAAACCTGACCCAGTCTAAACCTGACCCAGGCTATTCATGCACTACAATTAGAGCCACAGCATCCACCACAGAAACTGCAGCTTCATGGCCAAGAGGATCATTTATATTTGCTCCGATATAAAAGGAGAAAGATGAGCTCTCCTCCCTTGTGGTAGATTAAAATGTGTTGTATCTCAGTGTGTGCACATGCATGTGTGTGTGTGTGTGTGTGTGTGTGTGTAAGTGTTATAAAAGAGCTACTGGAGAGATCCTTTTAGCCTCATTACAGTTGATCTGTGTTTGCACTGCAAGTGAGTTGCCTGTTTCTGTGAACTGTTCCTGGACTCTCCCAGTGATGGGACATGCTTCCATGTTCTTGGGCTTGGCCAAGGCGGTCTGGTGCTACAAGAGAGTGGTTTCCATGGTGGCTGTGAGACTGCAGGGTGGTGTCATTGGGGAGGGAGGATCATTTTGGCCTGTCACATGGTTCTCTGGGCCAAGCTGGAGACGGAGGAGACCAGAGAGGACAGTGTGTTGGGGTTGGGGGTATTTTGGAGTGTCTGGAGTGTTTTGGAGTGTCTGTTCTCTGTTCTTCCTGGTTGGGCTGCAACAGGCCATGTGAGGACCACAGGAAGGAGATGAGACCTGGGGAGATTGTCCTGGACCAGGGAAGATGCACACACAAAGGTGTGGAGAAGAGAGAGAGAGACGTGATGTCTGTGTATATCGGTGGTCATCTGTGGATGTCTGACTGATTATGTGTGCAAGAGAAAAGAAGGTAAGGGAGGTGGTGTGTATGTGTGTGTGTGTGTGTGTGTGTGTGTGTGTGTGGTGTGTGTGTGTCCTCATTTAGGACAGTCCCGAGGGTCAGTAGAAGCTGTAGCAGAAGGGCCAGTGTGTGTGTGTGTGTGTGTGTAGATACAAGATGCGTTTGCTCTGTGTGTGAATGACCTTGAAAGTGATAAAGCGAACACGTGCACACACACCATGTCAGTGTGGCTGAATGTACCTTTTATACTTATAGGACTATGTGCTCTGAAATGAAGGACATTCAGGTGAGTAGGTCACATGAGACTGAGATGAGAAAGGGAGGGGCTTCAATCTCCCTGAATCTCTGTATCTCCCTGAATCTCAATCTCTCTCTCTCTCTCTCTCTCTCTCTCTCTCTCTCTCTCTCTCTCTCTCTCTCTCTCTCTCTCTCTCTCTCTCTCTCTCTCTCTCTCTCTCTCTCTCTCTCTCTCTCTCTCTCTCTCTCTCTCCCTCTCTCTCCCTCTCTCTCAGTACTGTAACTGTGCCTTTACTCTAGCAGCCTGCAGAAGCATCTAGAGCCAATCAGGTTTGTAAGGAGGCCCTATGACAGGGCCTGTCTATGTCTGGAAGACAGGGGGCGATCTCGAGTCTCACCTTGGAGGAGCGGGGGGCACAGAGAACGTCCCAGAGACCAAAGAGGGGGATGAAACATCTCCTCCCCACGCCGCCCTGATCAGTGTTCTGTCTGGCAGATTCCTGTGGCGAGCTGCTCCCCTCAAACCTGTGCTGTATGCGGCGGTATTTTACGAGTGCTTTAATGTAATCATCCATAGACCACTCAAAGTGTGATTAGGTGTCATTAGGGCCTGCAAGTATTGATTGGTTGAAGCCGGTTCAGGTGAATGTGATCGGTCAGGCCATTGATCAGCCGTAACAGCACTGGTTCAGCTGTAGGGAGGTTTGCCTGAATGCTGCTATCGATCGCAGTGATCCCGTTCAGAATACTGGCTCTAATCTACCCAGAACGGCCTCCATAAATGCTTCCAAAAGCACTCACGCCCGTTGTCTCCTTCTGCGCGTTTCTCTGTTTGTCTCCCGTCATTTTCCTTTCCTCATATCTCTGGTTGAGATCCTTACAGAGAAAACACTTCAGTCCTCTGGCTCTCCCAGCCAATCTTGTTGGATTGGCTAAACGGGGGATCCAATCAGGAGCTGGGCATTCGTGGTCCCTCCCCATGTCGTTTCTTCTGATATTTGGCTCGGTCCTGCCTGTTTTCTAATGACTCATCGACCCAAAAGCTGAATGTGGAGAGTGGAAAGCAGAGCCAAGCGCAGTGCCAGACCCACACTGACATCACGTTCATCCAGACCCACACTGACATCACGTTCATCCAGACCCACACTGACATCACGTTCATCCAGACCCACACTGACATCAAACTGACATCACGTTCATTCAGACCCACACTGACATCACACTGACATCACGTTCATTCAGACCCACACTGACATCACACTGACATCACGTTCATCCAGACCCACACTGACATCACACTGACATCACGTTCATCCAGACCCACACTGACATCAAACTGACATCACGTTCATCCAGACCCACACTGACATCACGTTCATCTAGACCCACACTGACATCACACTGACATCACGTTCATCCAGACCCACACTGACATCACACTGACATCACGTTCATTCAGAACCACACTGACATCACACTGACATCACGTTCATTCAGACCCACACTGACATCACACTGACATCACGTTCATTCAGACCCACACTGACATCACATTGACATGACGTTCATCCAGACTCACACTGACATGACGTTCATCCAGACCGACACTGACATCACACTGACATCACGTTCATCCAGACTCACACTGACATCACGTTCATCCAGACTCACACTGACATGACGTTCATCCAGACCCACACTGACATCACACTGACATCACGTTCATCCAGACCCACACTGACATCATGTTCATCCAGACCCACACTGACATCACACTGATATCACACTCATCCAGACCCACACTGACATCACATTCATCCAGACCCAAACTGACATCACGTTCATCCAGACCCACACTGACATCACACTGACATCACGTTCATCCAGACTCACACTGACATCACGTTCATCCAGACCCACACTGACATCACACTGACATCACGTTCATCCAGACCCACACTGACATCACACTGACATCACGTTCATTCAGACCCACACTGACAATCACGTTCATCCAGACTCACACTGACATGACGTTCATCCAGACTCACACTGACATGACGTTCATCCAGACTCACACTGACATGACGTTCATCCAGACCCACACTGACATCACGTTCATCCAGACTCACACTGACATCACGTTCATCCAGACCCACACTGACATCACGTTCATCCAGACCCACACTGACATCACACTGACATCACGTTCATCCAGACCCACACTGACATCACGTTCATCCAGACCCACACTGACATCACACTGACATCATGTTCATCCTGACCCACACTGACATCATGTTCATCCAGACCCACACTGACATCACACTGATATCACACTCATCCAGACCCACACTGACATCACGTTCATCCAGACCCAAACTGACATCACGTTCATCCAGACCCACACTGACATCACACTGACATCATGTTCATCCAGACCCACACTGACATCACACTGATATCACGTTCATCCAGACCCACACTGACATCACACTGACATCACGTTCATCCAGACCCACACTGACATCACACTGACATCACGTTCATTCAGACCCACACTGACAATCACGTTCATCCAGACTCACACTGACATGACGTTCATCCAGACTCACACTGACATGACGTTCATCCAGACTCACACTGACATGACGTTCATCCAGACCCACACTGACATCACGTTCATCCAGACTCACACTGACATCACGTTCATCCAGACTCACACTGACATCACGTTCATCCAGACCCACACTGACATCACGTTCATCCAGACCCACACTGACATCACACTGACATCACGTTCATCCAGACCCACACTGACATCACGTTCATCCAGACCCACACTGACATCACACTGACATCATGTTCATCCTGACCCACACTGACATCATGTTCATCCAGACCCACACTGACATCACACTGATATCACACTCATCCAGACCCACACTGACATCACGTTCATCCAGACCCAAACTGACATCACGTTCATCCAGACCCACACTGACATCACACTGACATCATGTTCATCCAGACCCACACTGACATCACACTGATATCACGTTCATCCAGACCCACACTGACATCACACTGACATCACGTTCATCCAGACCCACACTGACATCACACTGACATCACGTTCATTCAGACCCACACTGACAATCACGTTCATCCAGACTCACACTGACATGACGTTCATCCAGACTCACACTGACATGACGTTCATCCAGACTCACACTGACATGACGTTCATCCAGACCCACACTGACATCACGTTCATCCAGACTCACACTGACATCACGTTCATCCAGACTCACACTGACATCACGTTCATCCAGACCCACACTGACATCACGTTCATCCAGACCCACACTGACATCACACTGACATCACGTTCATCCAGACCCACACTGACATCACGTTCATCCAGACCCACACTGACATCACACTGACATCATGTTCATCCTGACCCACACTGACATCATGTTCATCCAGACCCACACTGACATCACACTGATATCACACTCATCCAGACCCACACTGACATCACGTTCATCCAGACCCAAACTGACATCACGTTCATCCAGACCCACACTGACATCACACTGACATCATGTTCATCCAGACCCACACTGACATCACACTGATATCACGTTCATCCAGACTCACACTGATATCACGTTCATCCAGACTCACACTGACATCACGTTCATCCAGACCCACACTGACATCACACTGACATCACGTTCATCCAGACCCACACTGACATCACACTGACATCACGTTCATTCAGACCCACACTGACATGACGTTCATCCAGACTCACACTGACATGACGTTCATCCAGACTCACACTGACATGACGTTCATCCAGACCCACACTGACATCACGTTCATCCAGACCCACACTGACATCAAACTGACATCACGTTCTTCCAGACCCACACTGACATCACGTTCATCCAGACCCACACTGACATCAAACTGACATGACGTTCATCCAGACTCACACTGACATGACGTTCATCCAGACCCACACTGACATCAAACTGACATCACGTTCTTCCAGACCCACACTGACATCACGTTCATCCAGACCCACACTGACATCAAACTGACATGACGTTCATCCAGACTCACACTGACATGACGTTCATCCAGACTCACACTGACATGACGTTCATCCAGACTCACACTGACATGACGTTCATCCAGACCCACACTGACATCACGTTCATCCAGACCCACACTGACATCAAACTGACATCACGTTCTTCCAGACCCACACTGACATCACGTTCATCCAGACCCACACTGACATCACACTGACATCATGTTCATCCAGACCCACACTGACATCATGTTCATCCAGACCCACACTGACATCACACTGACATCACGTTCTTCCAGACCCACACTGACATCACACTGACATCACGTTCATCCAGACCCACACTGACATCAAACTGACATCACGTTCTTCCAGACCCACACTGACATCACGTTCATCCAGACCCACACTGACATCACACTGACATCATGTTCATCCAGACCCACACTGACATCACACTGACATCACGTTCTTCCAGACCCACACTGACATCACACTGACATCACGTTCATCCAGACCCACACTGACATCACACTGACATCACGTTCATCCAGACCCACACTGACATCACACTGACATCATGTTCATCCAGACCCACACTGACATCACGTTCATCCAGACCCACACTGACATCACGTTCATCCAGACCCACACTGACATCACGTCCCGAGGTCACGCCCTCATCAGAACAGGCCACGCCCTCATCGTAACAGACCACACCCTCATCTGAACTGCCCCTTTAATTACACACGTTCAGTCCGACTTTGCCCACTTCAAAGTCATTTGTGTTAATGTCAAAAAAGAGAGGGAGCAATGGATTAATTAACTACTGGATTAATTAAACAGCTAACGGGTCACAAGAAAATTTCTAATTGTGCAGGTTTGGTTCTGGTCCAACCCACTGAATGCTTGGACCAATCCAATCGCCTGACGTTGCTCATATTATCAGGATCCCAGGAAGGACGATGTGTCCAGTTTGTCTCTTGGGTCTGAGGCCTCAGCTGTGGTTCACACGTTGTTTATAGAGACAACAGCATCTTGATACGACTGTACGAGTGCAAGCGTACAGTTCAGAATGGTGTGAAAAGGAAGTGGAGACACAGAAGGAAAGATGGAGAAGAGGGAGGCGTGTGTCGTGGCGTAGTTCCCTGGTGTGGGATCCCTGATTTATGGCCCAGCCGATGCTCTGTGGGTCTGCTCTGATCTCTCCGGCACCACAGAGAACACAGAGTAAATGAGCTCCACTCCTCTCCTCCACACCTCACTCAGGGGGATGACAGCTTGTCTCCATACAGATGTGACCCAGTTCAGACCGCCAAGCTGAAACAGAGCCGGGAGGGAGACAGAAAGAGATGAAGAAGTCAGAGTGTTGATACCCCCCCCCCAGACTTATGACAGCGTGCTGTCCAATCACAGAGGGGCCAGATAGCACCATTCATTCACCCGCTCAGAACAGATGAGGTGTCTCTCCTCCACCTCCCAGAAATAACTTCACCCCAGTCGAAATGGGAGAACGCCTTTTCAGGCCTAAAGAATTGTATATTCCCCCAGGGAGTGACTTGAAAGAGTGGATTGACACAGGAAAACAGTGTAGCCCTCTGTCTAGATCTGCACTGAATCCATGAATTATGGAATTCATGATGACTAGGATCTAGACTGGTTGTAGTGCTCAACCGACAGAGAGAGAGACAGAGAGAGAGAGACAGACGGGGCGGGGGGTGGAGTCAAATCATCTACCTCTCTGTTGGCCTATCAGACCAGCAATACTGAAAATTAATTTCCTGAAGCAGATGATAAACATTCTAATACTTCACCATCATTAAACACAAATCAATTAGTTTTGAAAGGATCTCTCTCTCTCTTCCTCTCTCTCGCTAGCTGCAAACTTTCAGTCATTGTGCACTATACACTCTCATCATGGGACCAGAATGATACAGCACAGCACACTGTCATACAACCTTTAGACCACTGGTGGTGCTCCAGTCTTTTTCGTTTGTTTAACGGCAAACTAATTATCTTTCGTAATAATTGTTGTCCGTTGTCTAGTGTATTATTTTGGTAACTTTAATCACTTTGTGCATTAATTAACTGATGCAGCGTTTAATAAACCCTTATACAGGCGGTGACCCCAGTTTAACGCAAACTATCAAGTACTGCTCCGCTCTATGAACACATAAGGATCAATTTCTTTCTCTCTCTATCTCTCTCTCTTTCACACACACACACACACACACACACACACACACACACACACACACACACACACACACACACACACACACACTCTCAAAGCGCTGTGAGCAGGTCTCGTTTGTTTGTAGACCTCATTCTTCTGCACCTGAAATGTTTTCTAGTGTTTTAGAATTTATCCAACAAAAGCCACGAACTCACGACACGCTGCGGCGATCAAAGTCTTTTGTTCCTCTTTTTCGCTGTTTTTCGATTGCCTGTCTGACCCCCCCGAGCACCGTGAATTCAGCTTCCCCGAAACTCGACGCGAACACGCCGAACCAAGCGGACCGTGCGGCACTGTTGTCACACCCGTATTAACTGTCAGAGCTGCGGACACGTCGGTAATGTCAGCAGATGTAATTGATTCGGACGCGGAGAGGGCGAGATAAAGAGACGCCAGCTGGGAGGTATTGATAGATGGTGCAATATTTGGCCTGTCTTGCGCTACGTCGTTTTTTCCGCTGAGTGCAATTGCTCTTTGTTGCGGTTGTTTACAGCGAGCGAGTTGACAGGCCTCATATTTACCTGTGAGGCGCACCGCTGGGCTCTACCTCCACTCCGCCGCGCTACAGGACTATAGTGTCACTCATGTAACGCTCAGCGATCGATAGGACAGCACACACACACACACACACACACACACACACACACACACACACACACACACACACACACAGGCAGACTGATGGATTGAGCTATATGAGAGTGGGCTAAAGAAACCCACCAAAATGCTCTTTTCAGATAAAGCGTGCGAGTGGTAGGGATAAAACAGGAAAAACATGAATTATTGAAAATAGATCTCCCTCTTCTGTTCTGCTCTGCTCTTTCTAACTGTCTATCATATTTTTTTTCAACCTGGCCACGCCCCCCCCCCCCCCTCGGCCAGTGAGGTTAGGCCTTCATGCCTAACTGACCTTATTAGAGAAACTGTGTGCCTGCACTTTTTATTAACTGTGTCCAACGAGAGTTTAAGAACTTTTAAACAGAGATGGAAAGCAGGACAGATTGAGTGTGTGTGTGTGTGTGTGTGTGTGTGTGTGTGTGTGTGTGTGTGTGTGTGTGCAAGGGGTAAAAAGTCCGGGTGAACAGTTATAAGTTAAAAGTAACGTCTGTCCAACTGTAGTACATCTTAACAGGCATCAATAAACTTAAATATCAAGACTCAAAGGTTCAGTTAACCAGTGGGAACAACCTGAACACTCGTCCACTTAAATCCATTACAGTCAACACCACTTTTCTTTCAGACCCTACCTACACCGGCCTCCTCCGGGTGAACCCAGGCTGCTTATTGGTGGAGGCAGATCTGTGTCACCGTGGGAACGACGGAACACTGCCACTGGGTGCTACAGCATTCATTAAAGTAATGCCGTCAGGAGCATTCATAGGTCTTCAGACTTTCATGTGGCCATGTTCTTTATCCTCTCTGTCCCGTAGAGGTGTCCTGTCTGTCCCGTAGAGGTGTCCTCTCTGTTCTGTAGAGGTGTCCTCTCTGTCCCGTAGAGGCGTCCTGTCTGTCCCGTAGAGGCGTCCTGTCTGTCCCGTAGAGGTGTCCTGTCTGTCCCATAGAGGCGTCCTGTCTGTCCCATAGAGGTGTCCTGTCTGTCCCATAGAGGCGTCCTCTCTGTCCCGTAGAGGCGTCCTGTCTGTCCCGTAGAGGTGTTCTGTTCCCTGATCTTTATACACTTGGATTTACACAGTTTAATCCCATCACAAATGTCAAGTATAAATACAGGTTGATACACAATAAACAGGTCAATATACACAGAGGAGAAACTACCGTGGCCTTGTCCTCCCTTTCCCTCATTTATACATATTACACCGATCATCATCACCATCACACACACACACACACACACACACACACACACACACACACACACACACACACACACACTACATAGGACATCACATACATCCCAACCACAGTGACTGAGCCTCCGACCACCATCGACTGGACTAGCAGCTGGAGGTTATAAGCAGCTGGGGTTTTATCCAAGCCTGCTTTAAGATTGCTGGCATGGGGATGGATTTGTGCTGCATTAGCTGATCTGATCCTGCACATTTCTGAAGGTGCCAAAGATCTAAGCTGCAGACGTTGCAGACCAGGTGACTCGTGTTGAATTATTTAGGTGCACCTCCGAAGCCCCAGTGCTTTGTGGGCAGGTGGGCTGGTGAGGAGCAGAAACGTCACCCCTCCCTGCAGAGAAGCTGTCAGAGGTTCCTCCAGCCTGAGGGATGACAGTATGTCGCTGGTCTTCATCCTGAGGTCTGGTGCATGCTGGGACACTCTGTGTTTTCATAATAAAGGTAAGCTCATCTGTGCTTGTCCCAGTCGTTTCCTGTCATGCCTGTTTGACAAGGCCTCACTCTTTCTGCAGGAGCCCCAGGACCAGTGGGAGTGTCGTCCCCCCCCCCCCCCCCCAACCCGTCTGTGTGGACCGAGAATCCCCCCCTGACCGCACTGCCTCATATTTGTGAGGCAAGACTGAAGGAGACAGAAGAGGCGTCCACGAGGGCCCCTGATCCAGCCTTTGATCACCTCCCACAGGGCTGCATGTCACGAGCTGGGCTTGACTTTAGCAGGAGCAGGTCTGACAGGCTTGAGCTAAGCTGGGTCATGAAAGGCTCACTCTGGAGAAACTACACACTAAACCTGCAGCTCCTATGTGACGGGACAGTTGGATGGAACATGCATGGTCCTGCAGGACAAGAATCTCCAGGGACAAGGGACAAATGAGGGAGAGAGACATTAGTGCACCAGTGGAAGCAATCAAACCCTAGCTGCTACACCAGTCCCCTAGCCACTACACCAGTACCCTAGCCGCTACACCAGTCCCCTAGCCGCTACACCAGTCCCCTAGCCGCTACACCAGTCCCCTAGCCTCTACACCAGTCCCCTAGCCTCTACACCAGTCCCCTAGCCGCTACACCAGTCCCCTAGCCGCTACACCAGTCCCCTAGCCGCTACACCAGTCCCCTAGCCGCTACACCAGTCCCCTAGCCTCTACACCAGTCCCCTAGCCACTACACCAGTCCCCTAGCCGCTACACCAGTCCCCTAGCCACTACACCAGTCCCCTAGCCACTACACCAGTACTCTCATCAGTACATCAATGCACAAAGCATTCAGAGACTTGGAGAGACATAGATACAGCATTGAGTGTATCGGTGTATTTCCCTGCTTGTGTCTGAACGCTGTGCCTTTTCATCTCATGACACATACAGAAACAGACAATAATCTAAAACAACCTGCATGACAGCTGAACTACACTGAACACTCCTCACGCACCTCAGCAGGAAACCAACACACCCGCCTTTGGTCATTATAACACCTGGAGAATCTGACGTGCTTGGCAGAAGAGTGTTTTACGCAGCAGGAGGTCAAAGGTTGTGTTTTTTTTTGTCTACACCTTTCCGTCCATTAACATGGAGGAACAGATGCTAGGATCTAGGATGTGGAGCTGGTGGTGGTGGATGGTGGTTCTGACACATCTGTGGTTCTCTTCAAATGTGTCTGAAACATCTCCTGTTGTTCAGGACACCTTGTGCGTTTGTGTACAGGTGAACGTAGAGTTCAAATGGCACAAAAGTACTTTTAAAGCAAATAGATCATGTTTACCAGGTTCATATAGAACCATGTTTGTAGTTCAGCTCAGTAACCTCAGTGCCAATATGTGTTACACATATTTATATACATATTAAATAAAAATCATTTTCTCATTTGGTCTCTGTAAAGATTTACTCATATAGCATCGCCTTAGAGTTACTACTCTGACAGCTGATCTGTTGACCTTTTGACAGCTGGTCTGTTCATATTTTGGCAGCTGGTATGTTGATCTGTTGGTAGTTCTCTGATTCAGTTCCCTCATTCAGTTCTCTGATTCAGTTCTCTGATTCAGTTCTCTGATTCAGTTCCCTCATTCAGTTCTCTGAATCAGTTCCCTCATTCAGTTCTCTGAATCAGTTCTCTGATTCAGGTCTCTGAATCAGTTCTCTGATTCAGTTCCCTCATTCAGTTCTCTGATTCAGTTCCCTCATTCAGTTCTCTGAATCAGTTCCCTCATTCAGTTCTCTGAATCAGTTCCCTCATTCAGTTCTCTGAATCAGTTCCCTCATTCAGTTCTCTGATTCAGTTCCCTCATTCAGTTCTCTGATTCAGTTCCCTCATTCAGTTCTCTGAATCAGTTCCCTCATTCAGTTCCCTCATTCAGTTCTCTGATTCAGTTCCCTCATTCAGTTCTCTGATTCAGTTCCCTCATTCAGGTCTCTGATTCAGTTCCCTCATTCAGTTCTCTGATTCAGTTCCCTCATTCACTTCTCTGATTCAGTTCCCTCATTCAGTTCTCTGATTCATCATGCTCTGTGCACTTTAAAACCCCCCAACCCTCCCACATTGCTCCCTCTGCTTTGCTGCCATGGCAACAGTCCTCTCTGAGGAGACCAACACCTGCGTATGGTTTGGTGTTAATGTTTAACTAACAGAGCAGATCTTTTTCAGGGGGTTATTTTTTTTAATTAATCACTTAAATGAAGTGAGTTGACCTCACCTGTTGCCACTGGGTTTTCTGATCTTCTTCCTCATGGAGATGATTTCTGATTCTTACTTACCTCCTGCTGTATGAGAACACCTACGATCATGTGAGTACACCTGGTGGAGTAACACTGCAGCCTGAGTGGGAGCTCTCGGGCTGTTTGGGTGGAGTGGGCTGTGTAGGACAGGTCGACTGGAAGCAGTAAGCTTGCACTGCAGGGATGGAGAGGAGTTCCTCTGGTGGACGAGGTGATCTGGGTGTAGTCTGGGTGTGGTTTTGGGTGTGGTCTGAGTGTGGTGTGGGTGTGGTATGGGTGTGGTATGAGTGTGGTGTGGTCTGGGTGTGGGTGTGGTCTGGGTGTGGGTGTTTGTGTGGGTGTGGTCTAGGTGGTGTGGGTGTGGTGTGGGTGTGGTCTGGGTGTGAGTGTGGTATGGGTGGTGTGAGTGTGGTGTGGGTGTGGTATGGGTGTGGTATGGGTGGTGTGAGTGTGGTGTGGGTGTGGTATGGGTGGTGTGGGTGTGGTATGGGTGTGGGTGTGGTATGGGTGGAGTGAGTGTGGTGTGGGTGTGGTCCAGCCTCTGGCTCTACATCACAGCAGTGATTCTGTTCTTGGCTCTTAAAGAGAAGTTGCTCTCTATCTCTGTATTACACACTAACTCTTTCCATTTTTGTCAATTTTATTTGAACATTTTAGTTTTTTTTTTTACTGTGAAAATTGATTTTGTCAATTTTATCTGAACAAGCCTTTGAATTTGACCAATTCAGTTAGTGTCAACGAAGACATTTAAACACACACATACTAGAAACTCTAAGGGCTAAGAACACACAAACACACACACACACACACACACACACACACACACACACACACACACACACACACACACACACACACACACAGACAGACAGACAGAGGCACAGAACATATAAGTCTAGGACTAAACATAATAAAGTTATTTTTTTAAGCCTGGTCCACCAGACATCTGCCTCAAAGCTCATGCAACAGAACATTAACACATCAGCCACTGCATGGTTGGATGAGCAGATGACAAACCTCACTTTCACTTCTACTCACTACAGTATCCCACTCACACTACACCAGCTCACTACAGTAACCCACTCACACTACATCACCTCACTACAGTAACCCACTCACACTACATCAGCCCTCTACAGTAACCCACTCACACTACATCAGCTCACTACAGTATCACATTCACACTACACCAGCTCACTACATTAACCCTCTCACACTACATCAGCTCACCACAGTATCCCACTCACACTACATCACCTCACTACAGTAACCCACTCACACTACATCAGCTCACAACAGTAACCCACTCACACTACATCAGCTCACTACAGTAACCCACTCACACTACATAACCTCACTACATTAATCCACTCACACTACATCAGCTCACTACAGTAACCCACTCACACTACATCAGCTCACTACAGTATCCCACTCACACTACATCACCTCACTACAGTAACCCACTCACACTACAACAGCTCAGTACAGTAACCCACTCACACTACATGAGCTCAGTACGGTAATCCAATCACACTACATCAGCTCACTACAGTAACCCACTCACGCTACATCAGCTCACTACAGTAACCCACTCACACTACATCAGCTCAGTACAGTATCCCACTCACACTACATCACCTCACTACAGTAACTCACACTACATCAGTTCACTACAGTAACCCACTCACACTACATCAGCTCAGTACAGTAACCCACTCACACTACATGCCCTCAGTACAGTAATCCAATCACACTACATCAGCTCACTACAGTAACCCACTCACTCTACATCAGCTCACTACAGTAACCCACTCACACTACATCAGCTCACTACAGTATCCCACTCACACTACATCACCTCACTACAGTAACTCACACTACATCAGTTCACTACAGTAACCCACTCACACTACATCAGCTCAGTACAGTAACCCACTCACACTACATCAGCTCACTACAGTATCCCACTCACAATACATCAGCTCACTACAGTATCACATTCACACTACATCACCTCACTACAGTAACCCACTCACACTACATCACCTCACTACAGTAACCCACTCACACTGCATCACCTCACTACAGTATCACATTCACATTACACCAACTCACTACAGTAACCCACTCACACTACATCAGCTCACAACAGTAACCCACTCACACTACATCAGCTCACTACAGTAACCCACTCACACTACATAACCTCACTACATTAATCCACTCACACTACATCAGCTCACTACAGTAACCCACTCACACTACATCAGCTCACTACAGTATCCCACTCACACTACATCACCTCACTACAGTAACTCACACTACATCAGTTCACTACAGTAACCCACTCACACTACATCAGCTCAGTACAGTAACCCACTCACACTACATGCGCTCAGTACAGTAATCCAATCACACTACATCAGCTCACTACAGTAACCCACTCACACTACATCACCTCACTACAGTATCACATTCACATTACACCAGTTCACTACAGTAACCCACTCACACTACATCACCTCACTACAGTAACTCACACTACATCAGTTCACTACAGTAACCCACTCATACTACATCAGCTCACAACAGTAACCCACTCACACTACATCAGCTCACTACAGTAACCCACTCACACTACATAACCTCACTACATTAATCCACTCACACTACATCAGCTCACTACAGTAACCCACTCACACTACATCAGCTCACTACAGTATCCCACTCACACTACATCACCTCACGACAGTAACTCACACTACATCAGTTCACTACAGTAACCCACTCACACTACATCAGCTCAGTACAGTAACCCACTCACACTACATGACCTCAGTACAGTAATCCAATCACACTACATCAGCTCACTACAGTAACCCACTCACACTACATCAGCTCACTACAGTATCCCACTCACACTACATCACCTCACTACAGTAACTCACACTACATCAGTTCACTACAGTAACCCACTCATACTACATCAGCTCACAACAGTAACCCACTCACACTACATCAGCTCACTACAGTAACCCACTCACACTACATCACCTCACTACATTAATCCACTCACACTACACCAGCTCACTACAGTATCCCATTCACGCTACATCAGCTCACTACAGTAACCCGCTCACGCTACATCAGCTCACTACAGAAACCCACTCACACTACATCAGCTCACTACAGTATCCCACTCACACTACATCACCTCACTACAGTAACTCACACTACATCAGTTCACTACAGTAACCCACTCACACTACATCAGCTCAGTACAGTAACCCACTCACACATCAGCTCACTACAGTATCCCACTCACACTACATCAGTTCCCTACAGTAACCCACTCACACTACATCAGCTCACTACAGTAACCCACTCACACTACATGAGCTCAGTACAGTAATCCAATCACACTACATCAGCTCACTACAGTAACCCACTCACGCTACATCAGCTCACTACAGTAACCCACTCACACTACATCAGCTCACTACAGTATCCCACTCACACTACATCACCTCACTACAGTAACTCACACTACATCAGTTCACTACAGTAACCCACTCACACTACATGAGCTCACTACAGTAACCCACTCACGCTACATCAGCTCACTACAGTAACCCACTCACACTACATCAGCTCACAAAAGTAACCCACTCACACTACATCACCTCACTATAGTAACCCACTCACACTACATAACCTCACTACATTAATCCACTCACACTACATCAGCTCACTACAGTAACCCACTCACACTACATCAGCTCACTACAGTATCCCACTCACACTACATCACCTCACGACAGTAACTCACACTACATCAGTTCACTACAGTAACCCACTCACACTACATCAGCTCAGTACAGTAACCCACTCACACTACATGACCTCAGTACAGTAATCCAATCACACTACATCAGCTCACTACAGTAACCCACTCACGCTACATCAGCTCACTACAGTAACCCACTCACACTACATCAGCTCACTACAGTATCCCACTCACACTACATCACCTCACTACAGTAACTCACACTACATCAGTTCACTACAGTAACCCACTCATACTACATCAGCTCACAACAGTAACCCACTCACACTACATCAGCTCACTACAGTAACCCACTCACACTACATCACCTCACTACATTAATCCACTCACACTACACCAGCTCACTACAGTATCCCATTCACGCTACATCAGCTCACTACAGTAACCCGCTCACGCTACATCAGCTCACTACAGAAACCCACTCACACTACATCAGCTCACTACAGTATCCCACTCACACTACATCACCTCACTACAGTAACTCACACTACATCAGTTCACTACAGTAACCCACTCACACTACATCAGCTCAGTACAGTAACCCACTCACACATCAGCTCACTACAGTATCCCACTCACACTACATCAGTTCCCTACAGTAACCCACTCACACTACATCAGCTCACTACAGTAACCCACTCACACTACATGAGCTCAGTACAGTAATCCAATCACACTACATCAGCTCACTACAGTAACCCACTCACGCTACATCAGCTCACTACAGTAACCCACTCACACTACATCAGCTCACTACAGTATCCCACTCACACTACATCACCTCACTACAGTAACTCACACTACATCAGTTCACTACAGTAACCCACTCACACTACATGAGCTCACTACAGTAACCCACTCACGCTACATCAGCTCACTACAGTAACCCACTCACACTACATCAGCTCACAAAAGTAACCCACTCACACTACATCACCTCACTATAGTAACCCACTCACACTACATCACCTCACTACAGTAACCCACTCATACTACATCAGCTCACAACAGTAACCCACTCACACTACATCAGCTCACTACAGTAACCCACTCACACTACATCACCTCACTACATTAATCCACTCACACTACACCAGCTCACTACAGTATCCCATTCACGCTACATCAGCTCACTACAGTAACCCACTCACGCTACATCAGCTCACTACAGAAACCCACTCACACTACATCAGCTCACTACAGTATCCCACTCACACTACATCACCTCACTACAGTAACTCACACTACATCAGTTCACTACAGTAACCCACTCACACAACATCAGCTCACTACAGTATCCCACTCACACTACATCAGTTCCCTACAGTAACCCTCTCACGCTACATCAGCTCACTACAGTAACCCACTCACACTACATCAGGTCACTAGAGTAACCCACTCACACTACACCAGCTCACTACAGTAACCCACTCACACTACATGAGCTCACTACAGTAACCCACTCACGCTACATCAGCTCACTACAGTAACCCACTCACACTACATCAGCTCACAAAAGTAACCCACTCACACTACATCACCTCACTACAGTAACCCACTCATACTACATCAGCTCACAACAGTAACCCACTCACACTACATCAGCTCACTACAGTAACCCACTCACACTACATCACCTCACTACATTAATCCACTCACACTACACCAGCTCACTACAGTATCCCATTCACGCTACATCAGCTCACTACAGTAACCCACTCACGCTACATCAGCTCACTACAGAAACCCACTCACACTACATCAGCTCACTACAGTATCCCACTCACACTACATCACCTCACTACAGTAACTCACACTACATCAGTTCACTACAGTAACCCACTCACACAACATCAGCTCACTACAGTATCCCACTCACACTACATCAGTTCCCTACAGTAACCCTCTCACACTACATCAGCTCACTACAGTAACCCACTCACACTACATCAGCTCACTAGAGTAACCCACTCACACTACACCAGCTCACTACAGTAACCCACTCACACTACATCAGCTCACTAGAGTAACCCACTCACACTACACCAGCTCGCTACAGTATCCCACTCACGCTACATCAGTTCCCTACAGTAACCCTCTCACACTACATCAGCTCACTAGAGAAACCCACTCACACTACATCAGCTCTTTAGAGTAACCCACTCACACTACATCAGCTCACTACAGTAACCCACTCACACTACATCAGTTCCCTACAGTAACCCTCTCACACTACATCAGCTCACTAGAGAAACCCACTCACACTACATCAGCTCTTTAGAGTAACCCACTCACACTACATCAGCTCACTACAGTAACCCACTCACACTACATCAGCTCACTACAGTAACCCACTCACACTACATCAGCTCACTACAGTAACCCACTCACACTACATCAGCTCACTACAGAAACCCACTCACACTACATCAGCTCACTACAGTAACCCACTCACACTACATCAGCTCACTACAGTAACCCACTCACACTACATCAGCTCACTACAGAAACCCACTCACACTACATCAGCTCAGTACAGTATCCCACTCATGCTACATCAGTTCACTACAGTAACCCACCCACACTACATCAGCTCAGTACAGTAACCCACTCACACTACATCAGCTCACTACAGTATCCCACTCACAATACATCAGCTCACTACAGTATCACATTCACACTACATCACCTCACTACAGTAACCCACTCACACTACATCACCTCACTACAGTAACCCACTCACACTGCATCACCTCACTACAGAATCACATTCACATTACACCAACTCACTACAGTAACCCACTCACACTACATCAGCTCACAACAGTAACCCACTCACACTACATCAGCTCACTACAGTAACCCACTCACACTACATAACCTCACTACATTAATCCACTCACACTACATCAGCTCACTACAGTAACCCACTCACACTACATCAGCTCACTACAGTATCCCACTCACACTACATCACCTCACTACAGTAACTCACACTACATCAGTTCACTACAGTAACCCACTCACACTACATCAGCTCAGTACAGTAACCCACTCACACTACATGCGCTCAGTACAGTAATCCAATCACACTACATCAGCTCACTACAGTAACCCACTCACACTACATCACCTCACTACAGTATCACATTCACATTACACCAGTTCACTACAGTAACCCACTCACACTACATCACCTCACTACATTAATCCACTCACACTACACCAGCTCACTACAGTATCCCATTCACGCTACATCAGCTCACTACAGTAACCCACTCACGCTACATCAGCTCACTACAGAAACCCACTCACACTACATCAGCTCACTACAGTATCCCACTCACACTACATCACCTCACTACAGTAACTCACACTACATCAGTTCACTACAGTAACCCACTCACACAACATCAGCTCACTACAGTATCCCACTCACACTACATCAGTTCCCTACAGTAACCCTCTCACACTACATCAGCTCACTACAGTAACCCACTCACACTACATCAGCTCACTAGTGTAACCCACTCACACTACACCAGCTCACTACAGTAACCCACTCACACTACATCAGCTCACTAGAGTAACCCACTCACACTACACCAGCTCGCTACAGTATCCCACTCACGCTACATCAGTTCCCTACAGTAACCCTCTCACACTACATCAGCTCACTAGAGAAACCCACTCACACTACATCAGCTCTTTAGAGTAACCCACTCACACTACATCAGCTCACTACAGTAACCCACTCACACTACATCAGCTCACTACAGTAACCCACTCACACTACATCAGCTCACTACAGTAACCCACTCACACTACATGAGCTCACTACAGAAACCCACTCACACTACATCAGCTCACTACAGTAACCCACTCACACTACATCAGCTCACTACAGAAACCCACTCACACTACATCAGCTCAATACAGTATCCCACTCATGCTACATCAGCTCACTACAGAAATCCACTCACACTACATCAGCTCAATACAGTATCCCACTCATGCTACATCAGCTCACTAGAGTAACCCACTCACACTACATCAGCTCACTACAGTAACCCACTCACGCTACATCAGCTCAGTAGAGTAACCCACTCACGCTACATCAGCTCAGTACAGTAACCCACTCACACTACATCACCTCACTACAGTAACCCACTCACACTGCATCACCTCACTACAGAATCACATTCACATTACACCAACTCACTACAGTAACCCACTCACACTACATCAGCTCACAACAGTAACCCACTCACACTACATCAGCTCACTACAGTAACCCACTCACACTACATAACCTCACTACATTAATCCACTCACACTACATCAGCTCACTACAGTAACCCACTCACACTACATCAGCTCACTACAGTATCCCACTCACACTACATCACCTCACTACAGTAACTCACACTACATCAGTTCACTACAGTAACCCACTCACACTACATCAGCTCAGTACAGTAACCCACTCACACTACATGCGCTCAGTACAGTAATCCAATCACACTACATCAGCTCACTACAGTAACCCACTCACACTACATCACCTCACTACAGTATCACATTCACATTACACCAGTTCACTACAGTAACCCACTCACACTACATCACCTCACTACATTAATCCACTCACACTACACCAGCTCACTACAGTATCCCATTCACGCTACATCAGCTCACTACAGTAACCCACTCACGCTACATCAGCTCACTACAGAAACCCACTCACACTACATCAGCTCACTACAGTATCCCACTCACACTACATCACCTCACTACAGTAACTCACACTACATCAGTTCACTACAGTAACCCACTCACACAACATCAGCTCACTACAGTATCCCACTCACACTACATCAGTTCCCTACAGTAACCCTCTCACACTACATCAGCTCACTACAGTAACCCACTCACACTACATCAGCTCACTAGTGTAACCCACTCACACTACACCAGCTCACTACAGTAACCCACTCACACTACATCAGCTCACTAGAGTAACCCACTCACACTACACCAGCTCGCTACAGTATCCCACTCACGCTACATCAGTTCCCTACAGTAACCCTCTCACACTACATCAGCTCACTAGAGAAACCCACTCACACTACATCAGCTCTTTAGAGTAACCCACTCACACTACATCAGCTCACTACAGTAACCCACTCACACTACATCAGCTCACTACAGTAACCCACTCACACTACATCAGCTCACTACAGTAACCCACTCACACTACATGAGCTCACTACAGAAACCCACTCACACTACATCAGCTCACTACAGTAACCCACTCACACTACATCAGCTCACTACAGTAACCCACTCACACTACATCAGCTCACTACAGAAACCCACTCACACTACATCAGCTCAATACAGTATCCCACTCATGCTACATCAGCTCACTACAGAAATCCACTCACACTACATCAGCTCAATACAGTATCCCACTCATGCTACATCAGCTCACTAGAGTAACCCACTCACACTACATCAGCTCACTACAGTAACCCACTCACGCTACATCAGCTCAGTAGAGTAACCCACTCACGCTACATCAGCTCAGTACAGTAACCCACTCACACTACATCAGCTCACTACAGTATCCCACTCACACTGCATCAGTTCCCTACAGTAACCCTCTCACACTACATCAGCTCACTACAGTAACCCACTCACACTACATCAGCTCACTAGAGTAACCCACTCACACTACACCAGCTCACTACAGTATCCCACTCACGCTACATCAGTTCCCTACAGTAACCCTCTCACACTACATCAGCTCACTACAGTAACCCACTCACACTACATCAGCTCACTACAGTAACCCTCTCACACTACATCAGCTCACCACAGTATCCAACTCACACTACATCACCTCACTACAGTAACCCACTCACACTACATCATCTCACTACAGTATCACATTCACATTACACCAGCTCACTACAGTAACCCACTCACACTACATCAGTTCCCTACAGTAACCCTCTCACACTACATCAGCTGACTAGAGTAACCCACTCACACTACATCAGCTCACTACAGTAACCCACTCACACTACATCATCTCACAAAAGTAACCCACTCACAGTACATCAGCTCACAAAAGTAACCCACTCACACTACATCACCTCACAAAAGTAACCCACTCACACTACATCACCTCACTATAGTAACCCACTCACACTACATCACCTCACTACAGTAACCCACTCACACTACATCAGCTCACTGCTATAACCCACTCACACTACATCAGCTCACTACAGTAACCCACTCACACTACATCACCTCACTACAATAACCCACTCACACTACATCAGATCACTACAGTAAGCCACTCACACTACATCAGCTCACAACAGTAACCCACTCACACTACATCAGCTCAATACAGTATCCCACTCACGCTACATCAGCTCACTAGAGTAACCCACTCGCACTACACCAGCTCAGTACAGTATCCCGCTCATGCTACATCAGCTCACTACAGTAACCCACTCACACTACATCAGCTCACTACAGTAACCCACTCACACTACATCAGCTCACTACAGTATCCCACTCACACTACATCACCTCACTACAGTAACTCACACTACATCAGTTCACTACAGTAACCCACTCACACTACATCAGCTCAGTAAGTAACCCACTCACACTACATCAGCTCATAACAGTAACCCACTCACACTACATCAGCTCATAACAGTAACCCACTCACACTACACCAGCTCACTACAGTAACCCACTCACGCTACACCAGCTCACTACAGTAACCCACTCGCACTACACCAGCTCAGTACAGTATCCCGCTCATGCTACATCAGCTCACTACAGTAACCCACTCACACTACATCAGCTCACTACAGTAACCCACTCACACTACATCAGCTCACTACAGTAACCCACTCACACTACATCACCTCACTACAGTAACTCACACTACATCAGTTCACTACAGTAACCCACTCACACTACATCAGCTCAGTACAGTAACCCACTCACACTACATCAGCTCATAACAGTAACCCACTCACACTACATCAGCTCATAACAGTAACCCACTCACACTACACCAGCTCACTACAGTAACCCACTCACGCTACACCAGCTCACTACAGTAACCCACTCATGCTACATCAGCTCACTACAGTAACCCACTCATGCTACATCACCTCACTACAGTAACCCACTCACACTAAACATCCCCACTGAACCCCTGGGTTAAACACCACTACTGAACCCCAGGGTTAAACACCCCCACTGAACCCCAGGGTTAAACACCCCTACTGAACCCCAGGGTTAAACTCCCCCACTGAACCCCAGGGTTAAACACCCCTACTGAACCCCAGGGTTAAACACCCCCACTGAACCCCAGGGTTAAACACCCCCACTGAAACCCAGGGTTAAACACCCCCACTGAACCCCAGGGTTAAACACCCTACTTAACCCCAGGGTTAAACACCCCCACTGAACCCCAGGGTTAAACACCCCTACTGAACCCCAGGGTTAAACACCCCCACTGAACCCCAGGGTTAAACACCCCTACTGAACCCCAGGGTTAAACACCCCCACTGAACCCCAGGGTTAAACACCCCCACTGAAACCCAGGGTTAAACACCCCCACTGAACCCCAGGGTTAAACACCCTACTTAACCCCAGGGTTAAACACCCCTACTTAACCCCAGGGTTAAACACCCCCACTGAACCCCAGGGTTAAACACCCCTACTGAACCCCAGGGTTAAACACCCCCACTGAACCCCAGGGTTAAACACCCCTACTGAACCCCAGGGTTAAACACCCCCACTGAACCCCAGGGTTAAACACCCCCACTGAAACCCAGGGTTAAACACCCCCACTGAACCCCAGGGTTAAACACCCTACTTAACCCCAGGGTTAAACACCCCTACTTAACCCCAGGGTTAAACACCCCTACTGAACTCCAGGGTTAAACACCACTACTGAACTCCAGGGTTAAACACCCCTACTGAACCCCAGGGGTAAACACCCCTACTGAACCCGCGGGTTAAACACCACAACTGAACCCCAGGGTTAAACACCCCCACTGAACCCCAGGGTTAAACATCCCCACTGAAACCCAGGGTTAAACACCCCCACTGAACCCCAGGGTTAAACACCACTACTGAACCCCAGGGTTAAACATCCCCACTGAACCCCAGGGTTAAACATCCCTACTGAATCCCAGGTTTAAACACCCCTACTGAACCCCAGGGTTAAACACCCCTACTGAACCCCAGGGTTAAACACCCCTACTGAACCCCAGGGTTAACCACCCCCACTGAACCCCAGGGTTAAACATCCCCACTGAACCCCAGGGTTAAACATCCCTACTGAACCCCAGGGTTAAACATCCCCACTGAACCCCAGGGTTAAACATCCCCACTGAACCCCAGGGTTAAACACCCCTACTGAATCCCAGGTTTAAACACCCCTACTGAACCCCAGGGTTAAACACCCCCACTGAACCCCAGGGTTAAACACCCCCACTGAACCACAGCAAAGCATAAATGCTGAAGCCTGATGTTCTTCTCAGTTCCAAGTTGAAACTAGAAGTGTTTTTAAGAGATGCACATTGTAATCAATGAAATGAAAAATGAAATGAAATGTGCCATATTTTGTCAATTGTGATTTTTACACCCCAATCGAAATTTGTCCTCCTCTTTTAACCCATCTGTGCAGTCAGAACACACACACACACTAGTGATTACTAGGGGGCTGTGGATCACACGTGCCCAGAGCGGTGGGCAGCCCTAGCCCGGCGCCCGGGGAGCAGTTGGGGTTAGGTGCCTTGCTCAAGGGCACCTCAGTCATGGCCTGTCTGGGAATCGAACCCACGACCCTCCGGTCACAAGTCCAGTTCCCTAACCGCCAGGCCATGACTGCCCGTCATGGCATCACACACACACAGTCACACACACACAGTCACTCACATGCATACTCACAGAGAGAGAGAGAGAGAGAGAGAGAGAGAGAGAGAGAGAGAGATAAAGCAAATTTGTCTAGGACTAAATGTAATCTTCCAATTTAACTGAAGAAAAGTCTGAATTCATGTCTGTAAAACTGGCAATAGGCATTGAAACTAGGTGAGCCTAGTTTTAGATATAAAATGATTTTCAGTGGGGACAGTCCCTACTGAGCCTGATATTTAGTCAAAGGCTAATCTGTATGCAGAAAGTCTTCAGAGACAAGCTGGAAAAGCAAGCTGACATGAGCTTTCACTGCACACCTGGTCTAACAGACATCTCGCCCAACGCTCAGACAACCAATCCAGACTGTGCATTGATGACAGAGATAAGAAGATAGGGATAGAAGACTGATAGATGGAGGGAGGATAGATAGATGGATGGAAGATAGATATATGGAGGGAGGATAGATAGATGGAGGGAGGATAGATAGATGGATGGAAGATAGATATATGGAGGGAGGATAGATAGATGGAGGGAGGATAGATAGATGGATGGAAGATAGATATATGGAGGGAGGATAGATAGATAGATGGAGGGAGGGTGGATAGATGGAGGGAGGATAAATGGAGGGAGGAGGATAGATAGATGAAAAATAGATGGACAGTATATGTAGTGGAGAAATTAGGATTGTCATTGTGGAACAAAACAGAATGTGTTACATAAAGACTGTTAACAGGCATACAACAACAACCTCTCCTCAATCACAGTTAACTTCTCACCTCCTTTCTCTCTCTCTCTCTCTCTCTCTCTCTCTCACACACACACACACTCACGTGCATTTGTTTTATGTGAAATGCGTATGCGAATCTCGATCTGTCTAATTTGTCTTGGCCTAATCCTCACTTATTAAATAAAAATTTTAATAAAAGAAAATACATTTACATGATCAGGATAATGTTACTGGACTTGGTGGGAACCATTTAGATTATACAGTTTTGTATGTAAAAACAATGACAAAGTCTTACATATACACACCTAACAGATTCACTCTGACAGGTGCGCTATATTTCAGCTTGTACTGCTGATTTACTTACACTGTACGTAATGTAGAGGTGAGCCTGAATTCTAGGCAGCTACATTACCCATGAGCTGCCTGCTCCACGCGCCCTGCTGCAGGGGTCTACAGAGGTGTGCACATCTTTAGAGTGTCAGGATTCCTCCGCCATTAATTAGATCCTTTCTTCTGAGCGGCGCAATACAACCTCATTATTCCTAGTGTCGGTACTTCTTCTTACTTGTCAGCGCTTTCCTGCTGAGCTCGGCAGCCATGAGTTTAAGGTCTAATGGACGATTGCTCTTCCTGTTTGAACTGTTCGGCCGCGCCAGCTCCGAGTGGCAGGAAAGCACGAGCTCATTTGCGAGGCCTGTAGCCCGTGACGCGATGGAAGACACGAACGGATCAGACGCGGGTGTCTTTACGCGGGCCGCGCGCCATGTAGGTAGTGTCCAAGTGGGGACTCCGTTGCTTTTAAAATATTCCCGTTAAAGGGATCGAACCGGATTGCGGTTGTGTGACGTCTCACTCACGCGCAACATTTTGTTCCCTAACTGCGAAAGGCCATTATGCTCTCCCTCTCGCTCCCTCTCTATTCTTCTCTCTCCCTCTCTATCCTTCTCTCTCCTTCTCTCAGCCCAAGTATAGTTCTTTTTTAATAGCTTTCATAGTCTCGCTCGTCACTTCCTGGCATTCGTAATATCATTCTCACACTTGCCATTTCTTCTGTGCTGTCCAAACACTGCTTTCTTCAGCCTGCTGTTTTAAAGGTCACGTTGGATCAGATCAGCCGTCGTTTCAGCCCCGTTACCGAGACACGTTCTGCATTTAGGCCGCGCGCTGCCAGGTGCTTCCACAATCCACTTGCTCTAACGGGTCCTGCCTAAACCTTCTGCTGTGTACATTACCTGGAAATAACCAGCATCGAATTTCACAGTTATGCCAGTCTTTGCAGAATCGGAGCTTATAAACGATATGTCTTATACCAGTCCCAGATTACACCGCGATAATAAACGATGCTGGAGGAGTTGCTGCTTGTGTTGTGTGTTGTGTGATTTCTGTCTATAATACAATCAGTCTCGAACACCGTTGACCCCGTTCAGTCTATCAAACACCTCTGTCTGTGGGTGTGTAATAGGCGTGTGTGTAAATGGACCGCGGTCCGCTAACACAGTTCACAGCGTCTTGTACTGGTTGACAGAAGCATGTCAGTAATCCCGAGACATGACCGGGTGCGCGGCTACAAGGAACAATGATTTGTAATGAACTGTGGTATCTAACGTACTGGTGACGTACAAAGTCAGAGAGAGAGCGAGAGAGAGGGAGGAAGTGTGTGTGTGTGTGTGTGTGTGAGAGAGAGAGAGAGAGAGAGAGAGAGAGAGAGAGAGAGATAGAGAGAGAGAGAGAGCGAGTGAGAGAGAGATGCTGGTCGAAGCGGAGAGGAGTCCCTTTCTCTGTGTTGCTGTGCTGTGAACTTGTGGGGTCCACGGCGGAGATGGAGCTGCCCGGATTCGGACGCACCGGCCCGTAAGTGCGCCTTCCTTCCTTACGCATCGATCTTTGCACTTTTTTCTTGTTTTGGTTATTCTTGTATAAACAGCGAGCAAATGGGTTAAATGATAAATAAGTTCAAGGGTCCAATTTCCTTAACTGAACCGGTGTTGATGTAGTTATTAACGAGTTACTTTTCTCCAAATGCATATTTTTACATTATTCAATATTATTGTTATTAATCGGGAATTGGACGCTGTATGTGCGAGTTGGTCACTGCGCGCTACGGCGACCAGCGTGCTGTCCAGGGTCCTGAAATAATTTGACGGACTCTAACGGAATGCCTTCCGTCCCACTGTTTAGACGGAAAACATTAAAATTATCTTCTCCGCGGCAAGAATTCACCAAAGATGACGAACACAGAATTATTGTTAAAACAAGTTAATTAAACTTTATGAAACATGAAATGATTCAGTTGGGCTTTCCTCCGTCTCCCTTTCCCCAAGGCGAACAACACGCCAGGAGCAACCGCTTTGATCCCGAAGATGATTTCAGTGTCTAGCCAAGTTTAGTTTTCATGCTGAAACAACCAAATATAAACTTAGATTATCGCTCTGCCGGTGAAGTGACGTTTTGCCCGTCGACGCGAGGACTTCGAAAGATACAGAATGTGTGAAACGGTTAAGTTGCGATCGCTGACCTGCTCGTTGACCTGACCTTATAGCCACCTGTTCCGACGTGAGTAGAATGACATTAGCGGAGGCTGGCGCGAGGAGCAGGGCTGTGAAGATGAACCCTCGCGCACAGGCACCGGACCCGGCACGGCGTACGAGGAGCGCGCGCCGATTTTCTTGAAGAGACTACAAGGTTAAAAGTAAAATAACACTGCCGTATCCGGGAACGAACACGAGCCGAAGTCATGGGGATCCGACACCTTTTGTTACTCCTCATCTACTTAGACCCGCTGTGCGTACTCAGCACAGCCGTGAACAAGAAGAGCAGGAACGCGCCGAAGCGAACTCCGAAGGTAAAAGAGGTGAACAGCAGCGTGGCGCCCACGGCACCGCCACGGCGGGTCACGCAGCTCCACGCGCCCGCGGTTGGTGACCACGACACTTGTCTTGGCTACTACGACGTGAGCGGACAATATGACAAAGAATTCGCCTGCAACAACACCGACCACCGGTACTGCTGCGGGAGCTGCTTCCTGCGTTTCTGCTGTCCCGTGAAAGCCAAGCGCTTAGAACAGAAGGCTTGCACGAACTACAACACCCCAGACTGGATCAAAACGCAGCCGCCGTCTCCGGCGCCAACAGGTGACACGTACGATCCTGCACTGGATCAGACAAACACCACCGTCTACATCACCTGCGGCGTTATCGCCTTCATCATCATCCTCGGGATTTCGGTGAAAGTTGCCTACGACAAAGCCACGAGACCGCCGCAGGAAATGAACGTGCACAGGTGAGTGAAAGAGACGCGAACGTGCGCAGGTGAGCGAAAGAAACATTTTAGCAAACGCTCTTTGTGTGGTAAAACTAATACAGCGAGTGCAAATGAAACGTGATGCGTCTTATATATGAACTCGGGGTTTTAGAACAGCTGCTGAACAAACATTAAACGTAGCGCCGTTTTTCTTTACCGTTTCGTCTCACCGATGGCAGGTTTAACCCTCTGCTTTTGATTTTCATGGTCTGTATAAAGTATGAAACTCAAAGTCATTCACCCAGAATAGATCCCGAGGGAGAACTGGGCCTGCATTTGGGAAAGAGGTCGCGCTATATACAGCATAACCACCTGAAATCACTGTTCTGGGGAACTAAAAAATAGGCAGCTAATTTTGGCGTAGTTCAGACCCATAAACAGAGTGAAGCGAAGTGAAACGGAATCCTTTAGCCTGCGGAAGCCACGCCCACTCTCACACAAGCTCCTCGTGTCAGGGTGAAACGCGCGAGACATGGATGGATAATGATATTTGTCTCTACTGACTCACACACTCAATACAATCCCTTACTCCATCTGCCCTGAAAACGACAATAAATAAATAAATAAAATAAAAATAACTGCAGCTTTGTTGTAATCTAGAATCAGAACTGTTGAAGGTAATTATTCTAAAATTCTTAGAACAGGAAATGTGTCGAAATGTATAAAAGGAGAACTAAAGGTGGAATATAAAGGATGGAGACAGATGTTTCTGTCCATCTCTCTGTTAAGTGTGGCATTCTTGGGCTAAATAGGTTACTTCACATTTGCATGTTCCCTCTGCTAATGCTCGGCACTGCTGTACTCTCTGAGACACACATACACAGAGTCCAGCTGGCGTTCTCCACCTCTGTGGCTCTCTGTTAGGAGACAGAGATACGGGATATCAGGACAACGCAGGTTTATAAAGACATTCCCCAACTTTCATAACACAGGCAAACAGACAAAGTCTGATATCCAGGAGCCAGGGCACAGATCCAGACAGGGGTCCAGTAACAGACGGGCCAACACATCCAGACAGCAGGCCTGTGCAAAGCAGAGTAATCTAAAACAGACAAACCAGGGTTTGAAAACAACTGACACAACGTCAGAACATACGACACAGAAGGCTTAGACATGTAGGTAAACACATCAACACTTACAAACAAACAAACCGAACCTTCAGTATACTGGGAGGGGAGAATAAATTGAGGACAGGTGTGATCAAATAAGCAGAGGATTGGGGGAGTTGGAGTCTGTGATGGAGGTAGTATGTGAATTGCGAGGAACTGATGTAATACTCCTGTATAACATCTAATTTACAAGGCCAAGGAATGTCTGGTCTCAGATCAGCTGCTCTTCATAACGCAGTTCAGTGAACAAGCATTTTGCTGCTCCCTGGATGCCATGTTCATGACAACTAAAGCAGGCAAGGCAGACTGGAGAAATAGGCCACCTAATACAGCTCAGTGCAACCTGCTCCAGCCCCATAGAATAGCACACAGGCATACAGCACAATGCACAGCTCCATAGTCCAACACAACCTCACAGTCCAGCACAACCACATCATCCAGCACAACCTCATAGTCCAGCATAACTTCATCATCCAGCACAACCTCATCATCCAGCACAATCTCACAGTCTAACACAACCTCATCATCCAGCAAAGGATCACAGTCCAGCACAACCCTATCATCCAGCACAACCTCACAGTCCAACACAACCTCACAGTCCAGCACAACCTCACAGTCCAGCACAACCTCACAGTCCAGCACAACCTCATCATCCAGCACAACCTCACAGTCCAGCACAAACTCACAGTCCAGCACAACCTCACAGTCCAGCACAAACTCACATTCCAGCACAACCTCACAGTCCAGCACAACCTCATCATCCAGCATAACCTCACAGTCCAGCACAACCTCATCATCCAGCACAACCTCACAGTCCAGTACAACCTCACAGTCCAGCACAACCTCACAGTCCAGCACAACCTCATCATCTAGCACAACCTCATCATCCAGCACAACCTCACAGTCCAGCACAACCTCATAGTCCAGCACAACCTCATAGTCCAGCATAACCTCACAGTCTAACACAACCTCACAGTCCAACACAACCTCATCATCCAGCACAGGATCACAGTCCAGCACAACCTCACAGTCCAGCACAACCTCACAGTCCTGCACAACCTCACAGTCCAACACAACCTCACAGTCCAGCACAACCTCATCATCCAGCACAACCTCACAGTCCAGTACAACCTCACAGTCCAACACAACCTCACAGTTCAGCACAACCACATCATCCAGCACAACCTCATCATCCAGCACAACCTCCCAGTCCAGCACAGCCTCACAGTCCAGCACAACCTCATCATCTAGCACAACCTCATCATCCAGCACAACCTCACAGTCCAGCACAACCTCATAGTCCAGCACAACCTCATAGTCCAGCATAACCTCACAGTCTAACACAACCTCACAGTCCAACACAACCTCATCATCCAGCACAGGATCACAGTCCAGCACAACCTCACAGTCCTGCACAACCTCACAGTCCAACACAACCTCACAGTCCAGCACAACCTCACAGTCCAACACACCTCATCATCCAGCACAGGATCACAGTCCAGCACAACCTCACAGTCCAACACAACCTCATCATCCAGCACAGGCTCACAGTCCAGCACAACCTCATTATCCAGCAGAGGCTCATAGTCTAGCACTACCTCACAGTCTAGCACAACCTCATTATCCAGCACAGGCTCATAGTCTAGCACTACCTCACAGTCTAGCACAACCTCACAGTCCAACAAAACCTCATTATCCAGCACAGGCTCACAGTCCAGCACAACCTCATCATCCAACACAACCTCATTATCCAGCACAGGCTCATAGTCTAGCACTACCTCACAGTCTAGCACAACCTCACGGTCCAACACAACCTCACAGTCCACCACAGGCTCACAGTCCAGCACAACCTCACAGTCAAGCACAGGGTCATAGCCAGCACTGTCCAGCAAAGCTCCATGTTACACCCCAGTCCCACCCACCCCAGCACAGCTCAACAGCCTTGTCCACTCAAACAGAGCACAAAGCCCCACACAGTCCTACACAACACCACTCAACCCAACACAAAGCCCCACACAGTCCTGCACACCACTCAACCCAACACAAAGCCCCACACAGTCCTGCACAACACCACTCAACCCAACACAAAGCCCCACACAGTCCTGCACAATACCACTCAACCCAACACAAAGCCCCACACAGTCCTGCACACCACTCACCCCAACACAAAGCCCCATACAGTCCAAGACGAACACCACTCAACCCAACACTGCCCCACAGCCCCGCCCAGTCCAACACAGCATTGCCCCTCCCAACAGTCCTGCTCTAGTGCTGGGGTAGTTCTAGGTCAGAGATGTTCATTCTGCTGAGCTCCCAGTAATAGCCACATGGCGTGAGTAGTCCAGTGTCTTAGGTGTCATTTTAATACCTCAAGCACAATTACTTCTTTCTGTTGCCAACAAACTCAATTAAGATTTTGGTTCATAAAGGGTTCAGCTATTGCTCTGTTGAGTTTAGGGCCACTGTCCTCATCATGGGTCCTGGTGTGCGTAAAGACCAGCAGGGCAAACAGCGCCCCCTTTTGCTCATAGTTGTGCATTGCAGGAACCTGGTGTGGTTGGAAGGTGGTAATCTGGGGTTCTACCATGTGTCAGATGGTGTGTGCGTAGGCGTGGCACTGGGCCTGGATCTGCTGTGGAGACTGCAGAGGGACCGATATGTGAGACCCAGTCATGAGCACGTGTTTCTGCTAAGGCTGCGGCTGCAGGGAACTCTGGGAAGGCCGCTGTTCAACGCAGTGCAAGAAACACGATGCCTGACTGTCTGAATGCTTTTCATAGATGATGGAGAGCAGGTCAGGCTCTCTGGTGTAGCTGCATCTTCAGAGGTCCTGACTCATCACCATTAGTATCTGAGCTGCTACACACACAGAGGGCAGTAACTACACACTACAGTACTCACCTGCTTCTCTCTCCACACCCATGTCATGGTGCAGCAGGACTGTGGGGGGTATCAGGGGTGAAGCAGCCTCATAACCTGCCCCCTGCTGGACCTGCTAGCAAGGTAGAACTTCCGAGATGAACCCAGATGTGGAGGAGCATGGGAAGAGAAAAGAGGCCAAGGAGGAGAGAGAAGAAGAAGAAGAGGGTGTGGACCAGAGGAGTGGGGGGTGGGGAGAAGACAGCAGGGACACTTTGGAAGAACGTGGAGAACACTTGGAGGTGACATAGGGGAGGAAGAGCACACCTACATTCACCTGCACACACCTGCACACAGGTGGGCTTCTCTGCATTCAGTACCACTTGCCTGATTCTCTGTACAGGTAGGAAGTGTTTGTCAGCACAGCACCTCACGGTGGCTGGAAGGGGCGTGGCAGGTGGAGAGGTACTGCTCACATACCTGTAGCTGTATCAAATAATCTCAAAGGCTCAGTGTGTACCCATGGGTGGATGCCAACAGTGTTGCCAGACTGACAGCATGAGTGTGTGTGTGTGTGTGTGTGTGTGTATATGTGTGTGTGTATGTGCGCGTGTGTGTGTGTGTTTTACGTGTGTGTACACACAGCTGAGATGAGCTCATTTGTAAGGTGTAAATGTTTGTGATATTCTCTTCCCTGTGAAGGCTGTGCTAGAACCCTGTGCATTCTTAATGGTAATAAGAGGCTTTGAGTGAGCCCGAGTTTAGGCTAAGATGCTTTTGCTTTGGAGTGAGACATTAGGAGAATCAATACAAGCCCTCTCCCCTGTCCTCAGTAGAGCTGTAGTAGATTACCATCCCCAAAGACTAGGACGCTTTACTAGTATTGCAGTGTTTCATCAGAGCTTGACCCCAGATACCCAAGAAGGGTACACAGATGAACCTTTATGTCGTCCGTGACATTGTTTTGTTGAAGATTTGGACAACGCGAGCAGGAAGCTGCTGTCCTCTGCATTGGGTGAAAGGTCCTCAACTTTACTCACTCTGTTTTTGACAAATGGTCCTCAACTGTATTGACTCTGATTCTGGATGTTTCATAAAAAACATGGGGGGACGCCTGATTGCTGATTGAGTCCTGCTGTTTTCTGTGCTAGTGATTTGTCTTATTTGCCCTGGTTCACGGGGAACGGCAGGTTTTAGAGTTGCTCCCGCACTACTTTGTTAACATCAGAAGTCCTACATCTCCTACATCTCCTACATCTCTGCACCACCGTGATGCACTGACCCAGTAAGCTGTGAATCCTGAAACAGCAGGTCACTTCAGCCATGACAGGATTCACTAACACGCAATAATCACAACACACCACACTCAACATCACCTCCCTCAACACACACCACACTCAACATCACCTCCCTCAACACACACCACACTCAACATCACCTCCCCCTACACACACCACACTCAACATCACCTCCCTCTAAACACACACCACACTCAACACCACCTCCCTCAACACACCACACTCAACATCACCTCCCCCTACACACACCACACTCAACATCACCTCCCCCTACACACACCACACTCAACATCACCTCCCTCAACACACACCACACTCAACATCACCTCCCCCTACACACACCACACTCAACATCACCTCCCTCTAAACACACACCACACTCAACACCACCTCCCTCAACACACCACACTCAACATCACCTCCCCCTACACACATCACACTCAACATCACCTCCCCTACACACCACACTCAACACCACCTCCCTCAACACACACCACACTCATCACCTCCCCCTACACACCACACTCAACATCACCTCCCTCTAAACACACACCACACTCAACATCACCTCCCTCAACACACACCACACTCAACATCACCTCCCCTACACACCACACTCAACATCACCTCCCTCAACACACATCACACTCAACATCACCTCCCTCAACACACACCACACTCAACATCACCTCCCCCTACACACACCACACTCAACATCACCTCCCCTACACACACCACACTCAACATCACCTCCCCCTACACACACCACACTCAACATCACCTCCCTCTAAACACACACCACACTCAACACCACCTCCCTCAACACACACCACACTCAACATCACCTCCCCCTACACACACCACCCTCAACATCACCTCCCCTACACACACCACACTCAACATCACCTCCCCCTACACACACCACACTCAACATTACCTCCCCTACACACACCACACTCAACATCACCTCCCCCTACACACACCACAATCAACATCACCTCCCCCTACACACACCACACTCAACATCACCTCCCCTACACACACCACACTCAACATCACCTCCCCTACACACACCACACTCAACATCACCTCCCTCAACACACACCACACTCAACATCACCTCCCCCTACACACACCACACTCAACATCACCTCCCCCTACACACACCACACTCAACATCACCTCCCTCAACACACCACACTCAACATCACCTCCCTCAACACACACCACACTCAACATCACCTCCCCCTACACACACCACACTCATCATCACCTCCCCCTACACACCACACTCAACATCACCTCCCTCAACACACATCACACTCAACATCACCTCCCTCAACACACACCACACTCAACATCACCTCCCCTACACACACCACACTCAACATCACCTCCCCCTACACACACCACACTCAACATCACCTCCCTCTAAACACACACCACACTCAACACCACCTCCCTCAACACACACCACACTCAACACCACCTCCCCCTACACACACCACACTCAACATCACCTCCCCCTACACACACCACACTCAACATCACCTCCCCCTACACACACCACACTCAACATCACCTCCCCTACACACCACACTCAACATCACCTCCCTCAACACACACCACACTCAACATCACCTCCCTCAACACCACACTCAACATCACCTCCCTCAACACACACCACACTCAACATCACCTCCCCTTACACACACCACACTCAACATCACCTCCCCCTACACACACCACACTCAACATCACCTCCCTCAACACACACCACACTCAACATCACCTCCCTCAACACACACCACACTCATCACCTCCCCCTACACACCACACTCAAAATCACCTCCCTCTAAACACACACCACACTCAACATCACCTCCCTCAACACACATCACACTCAACATCACCTCCCTCAACACACACCACACTCAACATCACCTCCCTCAACACACACCACACTCAACACCACCTCCCTCAACACACCACACTCAACATCACCTCCCCCTACACACACCACACTCAACATCACCTCCCCCTACACACACCACACTCAACATCACCTCCCTCAACACACACCACACTCAACATCACCTCCCCCTACACACACCACACTCAACATCACCTCCCTCTAAACACACACCACACTCAACACCACCTCCCTCAACACACCACACTCAACATCACCTCCCCCTACACACATCACACTCAACATCACCTCCCCTACACACCACACTCAACATCACCTCCCCCTACACACATCACACTCAACATCACCTCCCCTACACACCACACTCAACACCACCTCCCTCAACACACACCACACTCATCACCTCCCCCTACACACCACACTCAACATCACCTCCCTCTAAACACACACCACACTCAACATCACCTCCCCCTACACACACCACCCTCAACATCACCTCCCCCTACACACACCACACTCAACATCACCTCCCTCAACACACCACACTCAACATCACCTCCCCTACACACACCACACTCAACATCACCTCCCTCAACACACACCACACTCAACATCACCTCCCCCTACACACACCACACTCAACATCACCTCCCCCTACACACACCACACTCAACATCACCTCCCCCTACACACACCACACTCAACATTACCTCCCCTACACACACCACACTCAACATCACCTCCCTCAACACACACCACACTCAACATCACCTCCCTCTAAACACACACCACACTCAACATCACCTCCCCCTACACACACCACACTCAACATCACCTCCCTCAACAGACACCACACTCAACATCACCTCCCTCTAAACACACACCACACTCAACACCACCTCCCTCAACACACCACACTCAACATCACCTCCCTCAACACACATCACACTCAACATCACCTCCCTCAACTCACACCACACTCAACATCACCTCCCCATACACACACCACACTCAACATCACCTCCCCTACACACACCACACTCAACATCACCTCCCTCAACACACACCACACTCAACATCACCTCCCTCAACACCACACTCAACATCACCTCCCCCTACACACACCACACTCAACATCACCTCTCCTACACACACCACACTCAACATCACCTCCCTCAACACACCACTCAACATCACCTCCCCCTACACACACCACACTCAACATCACCTCCCCCTACACACACCACACTCAACATCACCTCCCCCTACACACACCACACTCAACATCACCTCCCTCAACACACACCACACTCAACATCACCTCCCTCAACACACCACTCAACATCACCTCCCTCAACACACACCACACTCAACATCACCTCCCCCTACACACACCACACTCAACATCACCTCCCTCAACACACACCACACTCAACACCACCTCCCTCTACACACACCACACTTAACATCACCTCCCCCTACACACACCACAATCAACATCACCTCCCCCTACACACACCACACTCAACATCACCTCCCTCTAAACACACACCACACTCAACATCACCTCCCTCAACACACACCACACTCAACATCACCTCCCTCTAAACACACATCACACTCAACATCACCTCCCTCAACACACATCACACTCAACATCACCTCCCTCAACACACACCACACTCAACATCACCTCCCCCTACACACACCACACTCAACATCACCTCCCCTACACACACCACACTCAACATCACCTCCCCCTACACACACCACCCTCAACATCACCTCCCCCTACACACACCACACTCAACATCACCTCCCTCAACACACCACACTCAACATCACCTCCCCTACACACACCACACTCAACATCACCTCCCTCAACACACACCACCCTCAACATCACCTCCCCCTACACACACCACACTCAACATCACCTCCCTCAACACACCACACTCAACATCACCTCCCCTACACACACCACACTCAACATGACCTCCCTCAACACACACCACACTCAACATCACCTCCCCCTACACACACCACACTCAACATCACCTCCCTCAACACACCACACTCAACATCACCTCCCTCTAAACACACACCACACTCAACACCACCTCTCTCAACACACCACACTCAACATCACCTCCCTCAACACACATCACACTCAACATCACCTCCCTCAACACACACCACACTCAACATCACCTCCCCCTACACACCACACTCAACATCACCTCCCCTACACACACCACACTCAACATCACCTCCCCCTACACACACCACACTCAACATCACCTCCCTCTAAACACACACCACACTCAACACCACCTCCCTCAACACACACCACACTCAACATCACCTCCCCCTACACACACCACCTTCAACATCACCTCCCCCTACACACACCACACTCAACATCACCTCCCTCTAAACACACACCACACTCAACACCACCTCCCTCAACACACACCACACTCAACATCACCTCCCTCTAAACACACACCACACTCAACATCACCTCCCTCAACACACATCACACTCAACATCACCTCCCTCAACACACACCACACTCAACATCACCTCCCCCTACACACACCACACTCAACATCACCTCCCTCAACACACCACACTCAACATCACCTCCCCTACACACACCACACTCAACATCACCTCCCCCTACACACACCACCCTCAACATCACCTCCCCCTACACACACCACACTCAACATCACCTCCCTCAACACACCACACTCAACATCACCTCCCCCTACACACACCACACTCAACATCACCTCCCTCAACAGACACCACACTCAACATCACCTCCCTCTAAACACACACCACACTCAACACCACCTCCCTCAACACACCACACTCAACATCACCTCCCTCAACACACATCACACTCAACATCACCTCCCTCAACTCACACCACACTCAACATCACCTCCCCATACACACACCACACTCAACATCACCTCCCCTACACACACCACACTCAACATCACCTCCCTCAACACACACCACACTCAACATCACCTCCCTCAACACCACACTCAACATCACCTCCCCCTACACACACCACACTCAACATCACCTCTCCTACACACACCACACTCAACATCACCTCCCTCAACACACCACTCAACATCACCTCCCCCTACACACACCACACTCAACATCACCTCCCCCTACACACACCACACTCAACATCACCTCCCCCTACACACACCACACTCAACATCACCTCCCTCAACACACACCACACTCAACATCACCTCCCTCAACACACCACTCAACATCACCTCCCTCAACACACACCACACTCAACATCACCTCCCCCTACACACACCACACTCAACATCACCTCCCTCAACACACACCACACTCAACACCACCTCCCTCTACACACACCACACTTAACATCACCTCCCCCTACACACACCACAATCAACATCACCTCCCCCTACACACACCACACTCAACATCACCTCCCTCTAAACACACACCACACTCAACATCACCTCCCTCAACACACACCACACTCAACATCACCTCCCTCTAAACACACATCACACTCAACATCACCTCCCTCAACACACATCACACTCAACATCACCTCCCTCAACACACACCACACTCAACATCACCTCCCCCTACACACACCACACTCAACATCACCTCCCCTACACACACCACACTCAACATCACCTCCCCCTACACACACCACCCTCAACATCACCTCCCCCTACACACACCACACTCAACATCACCTCCCTCAACACACCACACTCAACATCACCTCCCCTACACACACCACACTCAACATCACCTCCCTCAACACACACCACCCTCAACATCACCTCCCCCTACACACACCACACTCAACATCACCTCCCTCAACACACCACACTCAACATCACCTCCCCTACACACACCACACTCAACATGACCTCCCTCAACACACACCACACTCAACATCACCTCCCCCTACACACACCACACTCAACATCACCTCCCTCAACACACCACACTCAACATCACCTCCCTCTAAACACACACCACACTCAACACCACCTCTCTCAACACACCACACTCAACATCACCTCCCTCAACACACATCACACTCAACATCACCTCCCTCAACACACACCACACTCAACATCACCTCCCCCTACACACCACACTCAACATCACCTCCCCTACACACACCACACTCAACATCACCTCCCCCTACACACACCACACTCAACATCACCTCCCTCTAAACACACACCACACTCAACACCACCTCCCTCAACACACACCACACTCAACATCACCTCCCCCTACACACACCACCTTCAACATCACCTCCCCCTACACACACCACACTCAACATCACCTCCCTCTAAACACACACCACACTCAACACCACCTCCCTCAACACACACCACACTCAACATCACCTCCCTCTAAACACACACCACACTCAACATCACCTCCCTCAACACACATCACACTCAACATCACCTCCCTCAACACACACCACACTCAACATCACCTCCCCCTACACACACCACACTCAACATCACCTCCCTCAACACACCACACTCAACATCACCTCCCCTACACACACCACACTCAACATCACCTCCCCCTACACACACCACCCTCAACATCACCTCCCCCTACACACACCACACTCAACATCACCTCCCTCAACACACCACACTCAACATCACCTCCCCTACACACACCACACTCAACATCACCTCCCTCAACACACACCACACTCAACACCACCTCCCCCTACACACACCACACTCAACATCACCTCCCCCTACACACACCACACTCAACATCACCTCCCCCTACACACATCACATTCAACATTACCTCCCCTACACACACCACACTCAACATCACCTCCCTCAACACACCACACTCAACATCACCTCCCTCAACACACACCACACTCAACATCACCTCCCTCTAAACACACACCACACTCAACATCACCTCCCCCTACACACACCACACTCAACATCACCTCCCTCAACACACACCACACTCAACATCACCTCCCTCTAAACACACACCACACTCAACACCACCTCCCTCAACACACCACACTCAACATCACCTCCCTCAACACACATCACACTCAACATCACCTCCCCCTACACACACCACACTCAACATCACCTCCCCTACACACACCACACTCAACATCACCTCCCCCTACACACACCACACTCAACATCACCTCCCTCTAAACACACACCACACTCAACACCACCTCCCTCAACACACACCACACTCAACATCACCTCCCCCTACACACACCACCCTCAACATCACCTCCCCCTACACACACCACACTCAACATCACCTCCCTCTAAACACACACCACACTCAACACCACCTCCCTCAACACACACCACACTCAACATCACCTCCCCTACACACACCACACTCAACATCACCTCCCCCTACACACACCACACTCAACATCACCTCCCCCTACACACACCACACTCAACATCACCTCCCCTACACACATCACACTCAACATCACCTCCCTCAACACACCACACTCAACATCACCTCCCTCAACACACACCACACTCAACATCACCTCCCCCTACACACACCACACTCAACACCACCTCCCCTACACACATCACACTCAACATCACCTCCCTCAACACACCACACTCAACATCACCTCCCTCAACACACACCACACTCAACATCACCTCCCCCTACACACACCACACTCAACATCACCTCCCTCAACACACACCACACTCAACATCACCTCCCTCAACACACACCACACTCAACATCACCTCCCCCTACACACACCACACTCAACATCACCTCCCTCTACACACACCACACTCAACATCACCTCCCTCAACACACACCACACTCAACATCACCTCCCCCTACACACACCACACTCAACATCACCTCCCCTACACACACCACACTCAACATCACCTCCCCCTACACACACCACACTCAACATCACCTCCCTCTAAACACACACCACACTCAACATCACCTCCCCCTACACACACCACACTCAACATCACCTCCCTCAACACACACCACACTCAACATCACCTCCCCTACACACACCACACTCAACATCACCTCCCTCTACACACACCACACTCAACATCACCTCCCTCAACACACACCACACTCAACAACACCTCCCCCTACACACACCACACTCAACATCACCTCCCCTACACACACCACACTCAACATCACCTCCCCCTACACACACCACACTCAACATCACCTCCCTCTAAACACACACCACACTCAACATCACCTCCCCTACACACACCACACTCAACATTACCTCCCCCTACACACACCACACTCAACATCACCTCCCTCTAAACACACACCACACTCAACATCACCTCCCCCTACACACCACACTCAACATCACCTCCCTCAACACACACCACACTCAACATCACCTCCCCCTACACACACCACACTCAACATCACCTCCCTCAACACACACCACACTCAACATCACCTCCCCCTACACACACCACACTCAACATCACCTCCCTCAACACACACCACACTCAACATCACCTCCCTCAACACACACCACACTCAACATCACCACCCCCTACACACCACACTCAACATCACCTCCCCCTAAACACACCACACTCAACATCACCTCCCTCAACACACACCACACTCAACATCACCTCCCTCAACACACACCACACTCAATATCACCACCCCCTACACACACCACACTCAACATCACCTGCCCCTACACACACCACACTCAACATCACCTCCCTCAACACACATCACACTCAACATCACTTACACCTGCACCACCTACACCTGCACCATCTACACCTGCACCGCCTACACCTGCACCGCCTACACCTGAACCACCTACACCTGCATCACTTACACCTGCACCATCTACACCTGCATCACTTACACCTGCACCATCTACACCTGCATCACCTACACTTGAACCACCTACACCCACAGTTTCCCAGGTGACCTCTGGCCCCCTGGCGTGCGGAAGCATTGCCAGAATGTTGGTGTGCAGCAGTGTGTGTGAGGAGACCCCATTGAGGGAGGAGCTGGGTGTGGGGCTCCCGGGGCCTGCAGGCAGCTCTCTGGGCCACGCTGGAGCTCTCTGGGCCACGCTGGAGCTCTCTGGGCCACGCAGGCGCTCTCTGGGCCACGCTGGAGCTCTCTGGGCCACGCTGGAGCTCTCTGGGCCATGCGGGCGCTCTCTGGGCCACGCTGAAGCTCTCTGGGCCACGCTGGAGCTCTCTGGGCCATGTTGGAGCTCTCTCATGCTTCTCCAACGAGACGTGTGCACGCGGCTCCTCTACTGGCCAAGGCAGCATACAGCTGCAGAAACAGGGCGGCCTGCTTTCACGACTCCTCTCATAACACCACAGGCTTAAAGACTCTTCCGGAACCTTTTACACACACAGTTAAATCAGCACAAAGGTTTGGGGCTCCTGACCCTTCGGCAAGACACATTACATGGGCTTGGAAAGTTGATAATCACATAGCTCTTTTACACACACACACACACACTTTATATATAAGACTGTATATTTCGAGCGTTCTCCTCTTGAGCGTATTAAGACTCGGGTATAATTGGCGGTGTGGTTAGTGTCATCATGCCATCATTAGCCATCGTGCACCAGCCCCACTACAAGACTGATACTGCACCTGCAGAAAGGCATTCTGGGAGTTGCCTTTATTTCTTTTTCCTGATGGAAGCACATGCTGTGCCAGACACCGTAAGCCCTGACAACCGTGCGCTCCCATAATGAGCTGAGCGTGGGATTAACCAGCCCACCTCTTCTCCAGATGTGGGTTTATTGATGGGCGGCCGGCCGGAAGTCCCGGCCGGAAGTCCACAGCGCTGGAGAACCTGCCTCCATGGGGCAGGGGTGACCTTGAGTGGTATGATGTAAGCCCAGAGGAATCATGGGTGATCTGAGCATGCTGTATTGATCAGCACCCTCACACCCCACACACACACACACACACACACACCACACACATGTGTGCAGCGACACCAACACACACTCAGATGCTCCCATGAAACCTGAATACTATGTGTGACAGAGAGGTAGAGAGTAAACAAGTGACAGTGAGACAGAGAGAGTGAGAGAAAGAGAGAGAGAGAGATGGAAGCTCTTTTTCCAGGAAGAAGTTCATGCTCTTGAGTTTACTGACTTCAAAGACAAATGCCATGCAAATGTGGCCCTTCTGGCTCCGCCTCCTCCCTCATTATTGATGGCATTTACCAAAGGCCAGACTCATATCCACGTACCTGCAGGGGGACATCCATGGAGTGATGCCTTCATCAGACCAGCGTATCAGACCAGCGTATCATACCAGTGTATCAGACCAGCATATCAGACCAGCATACCATACCAGCGTATCAGACCAGTGTGTCAGACCAGCATATCAGACCAGCATACCACACCAGCGTATTAGACAAGTTTATCAGCCCAGCATATCATTCCAGTGTATCAGATCAGCGTATTAGACCAGTGTATCAGACCAGCGTACCATACCAGTGTATCAGATCAGCATATTAGACACGCGTATCAGACCAGCGTATCAGATCAGCATATGAGACCAGTGTATCAGACCAGCGCATTAGACCAGCGTATTAGACCAGCAAGACTCTGCATTCACAACTGCATGAACTTGGGGTTTTTTCACCCCAAGGAGGAAGCCGGTGTTCTCTTAGAAATGGTGTCTTAATGACAGATGTATCTGTGATTGACCTGTCAGACTAATACACTGAATAAGAATTGAACAGAATAAAATGATTAAAAGGGTGTTTAAACAGACAGACAAAGGGTATGCAGTGTAGACAGGACAGACAGACAGGACAGGCAGACAGGACAGGCAGACAGCACAGACAGACAGGTCAGGCAGACAGGACAGGCAGACAGCACAGACAGACAGACAGGTCAGGCAGACCAGTGTATCTGCCTGCCAGTGTATCTGCCTGCAGACCAGTGTATCAGCAACCTGAACAGAAAGACCTGGAGCCATAGTGCAAGATTGCTGAAAGTAGTGGGTGTGAGATTAGACACACGATCCGATTAGAAGGATGAAGATGGAACCAGTGAGCCTCCAGTAAGCTGAACTGGACCTGGAACTGGGCTGTGGGTGCAGCTGGCACGTGTGAAGTTCATTAATCTTCTGTATTTAGTGATACATATAGGGTTACTTCACCATATTAGAATGTATAAATTTATCTTCAGTCACCCATATCATTAAAAATAAAATAGTTCACAACATCCATGGCATTAAAACATTGATTTTATCACATAAACCTGAGAATTCAGCATTTCCATTGCCAAAAAATGACCTTTCATAAGTGCTCCAGGTGGCCTTGTGCTCCGCACACCACCCGACTGATGGTGATGGTTCAGACTGTGAATGGAGACGATGGAATGTGTTCTTTATTAGGTTCGATGTCTTTTTTATGAGCAGTCTCTGAACAAATCTTCAATATGTTTTTGATCTCTTCCCACTAATTTACAGCCATTTCCGAGGAGCTTTCCGCTTAAATTCCCAAACCATGCTGCAGTATTGTAACACGCGATGTGAACCACACGCTAGTGCTGCAGTATTGTAACACACGATGTGAACCACACGCTAGTGCTGCAGTATTGTAACACGCGATGTGAACCACACGCTAGTGCTGCAGTATTGTAACACGCGATGTGAACCACACGCTAGCGCTGCAGTATTGTAACACGCGATGTGAACCACACGCTAGTGCTGCAGTATTGTAACACGCGATGTGAACCACACGCTAGTGCTGCAGTATTGTAACACGCGATGTGAACCACACGCTAGTGCTGCAGTATTGTAACACGCGATGTGAACCACACGCTAGTGCTGCAGTATTGTAACACGCGATGTGAACCACACACTAGTGCTGCAGTATTGTAACTCTCCGCCTGTATTGGTGGACCCTTAATCTCCACCCATGGCTCCATGACATCACCTCTAAGAAACGAAGAGCAGGTTTCCAGATTTTAGAGGTTTGTGTAGTTACCTGGATACCTGCATAGGTGATAACACACACCTGTTGGGCGGGGGGGATCACTATTGGTGGCCAACATTGTGGATATCACTCCAGTCTCTCTCCTGAGCCAAAGGCGTGTCCCTCCGTTCAACCAATCAGGCGCTACAGTTGAACGTGTGTCATCACTGTATTGAACACACAGGAGTGTAGAGTACGTGCCCGTGTGTGGGTAACGGCCCAGTTGGCCAGTGCTCTGCACAGCTGTGCTGTCTGCTGTTCCTCACGCTGCTTCACACGCACGTCGGCCTGCTGGACTGGAGCTGAGGGTCCAGCTTCTCCTGGAAGTGGAAGTTCATCTCCAGAAGGTCCAGGAGGTCCAGGAGGGTGGAACTGTGCCTTCATCTAGTTGGCTCAGCTGAGTGAGCTCTCCGTTCAGTTGATGGCGGTGTTGGTTGAACACTCTACCTCCTGCACCATCTGGACCTGCAGCTTTTAAAAACACGGCATTGTCAAAGAAGACTGCACACCTCTTTAACGGCTCACTCTGATAAAACATCTTAAGATGCATGAGGAATGGTAATTTCACAATCCAGGCCGAGGTTTTTATAGTCTGACCTTGTCCATTTTATAGACTTCTGGATGCAGGCGGCGTTGACCACTGCTGGAGACACGTCAGCTGCTCAGATCTGCTCCGCTCTGCTCCTGTGCTTGATGGCACGTAATGTGCTGACAGTCACTGAGCCCATAATGAGACAGCACCATCACCAGCTTTAATATGTATTAGTGAGGGAGTCTCCATTAAGAGACGGCACTGCAGAGAAGCTCCTGACCTATTAAAGCTCTTCAGGTAAACATGGGAGCTGACGAGGTGAAGTTCTGACCTTGTGATCAGAGGAACCCGTGAAGTCTTACGTGGGGATGACTTCTGATAAACACACTTTTTACAGGTAGTGTTTAAATACTCAAGGTAATTTTTAAATACTTGAAAAAGTGTTTATGTACCCGGGGTAGTGTTTGAATACTTTAGGAAGGGTTTAAGTTTTTGAGGTAGTATTTAATTGTTAGGCAGTGTTAATATAATTAATGTAGTGTTTAAATACTTGAAACGTTTAATTACTTGAGGTAGTGTTTAAATTTGTGACATTATGTTTAAGTGCTCAGGGTAGTGTTTGAATACTCAAATACTCAAAAGATACCCAGTGCATTTCATATCTGCAACCTGCATGTAAAAGGCTTAAAGTGATTGTCAGAAACCCAAGGAGTTTATCCCTCTGTGAAGCTACAGGCTGGGCACTCTCTCTCTCTCTGTTTCTTCTATCTCTCAGTCCCTCTCTCTATCTCTCTCTTTTTCTCTCTTTCTCTCCCAGGCAACTGGGCCACACAAAACCAGGTCACTTACATGGGAGCAGAACTTCAGTTAAAAAAGGCCTTCTCCTGGAAGGGAATAACTATTTATACATCGTCCCAAAGTCTCTCTCCCTCCCTCTCTCTCTCTCTCTCACACACACACTCACACACACACACACACACACATACACACACACACACACACACACACACACACACACACAATCACACACTCACACTCACACACACACGTGCTCTCTCTCTCCCTCTCCCTCTCTCTCTCTCTCACACACACACTCACACACACATACACACACAATCACACACAATCACACACTCACACACACACACACACACACATACACACAATCACACACTCACACTCACACACACACTCACACACACACTCACACACACACACACACACATACACACACACATACACACACATACACACACAATCACACACAATCACACACTCACACTCACACACACACGTGCTCTCTCTCTCCCGGAGACGTGGTGAGCCCATGGTAGACTGCACGCTCTGACTTTGACACAGTTACGGCTCCATTTCAGGCTGCGTTCGCACAGCTCCTCCTCCCCCTACAGCTCCTCCTACAGCTCCTCCTCCCCCTACAGTTCCTCCTACAGCTCCTCCTACAGCTCCTCCTGCCCCTACAGCTCCTCCTACAGCTCCTCCTCCCCCTACAGTTCCTCCTACAGCTCCTCCTCCCCCTACAGTTCCTCCTACAGCTCCTCCTACAGCTCCTCCTCCCCCTACAGTTCCTCCTACAGCTCCTCCTCCCCCTACAGTTCCTCCTACAGCTCCTCCTACAGCTCCTCCTCCCCCTACAGCTCCTCCTACAGCTCCTCCTCCCCCTACAGTTCCTCCTACAGCTCCTCCTACAGTTCCTTCTACAGCTCCTCCTCCCCTACAGCTCCTCCTATAGCTCCTCCTCCCCCTACAGCTCCTCCTACAACTCCTCCTCCCTACAGCTCCTCCTCCCCCTACAGCTCCTCCTACAGCTCCTCCTACAACTCCTCCTACAACTCCTCCTCCCCCTACAGCTCCTCCTCCTATAGCTCCTCCTCCTTCTACAGCTCCTCCTCTTCCTACAGCTCCTCCTGGCTGGTTGGTCAGGTGAACTATCTTTCCCTTTAATAAACACTAGGTCTTTCACAAATGTCTGGTGGAGTTGTGTTGTTGGTGTAGGGTTGTGTGGTGCATTGGCAGGGTCTTCCATTAAGCCACACCCCTGAAGCATCTCCTGGTAAGCCCCACCCCCTCCACCGAGACCAGTCAGAGATGCAGTACTAAAGCTCACATGCTTCCTGTGGAAAGTGTTGGGATGATCTCATCATGGATGGGAACGTTGCTGAACAATGTTTGTGGAAGTCGTAGCCAGGGAGGATTGTGTCAGGTGACTTGGGCTCTCCCACATTTCATTGTCCACAGTGCAGTAATATTGACTGTGTTTATGTCTAGGGCCACAGTGCAGTAATATTGACTGTGTTGTGTCTAGGGCCACAGTGCAGTAATATTGGCTGTGTGTTTGTGTCCAGGGCCACAGTGCAGTAATATTGGCTGTGTGTTTGTGTCCAGGGCCACAGTGCAGTAATATTGGCTGTGTGTTTGTGTCCAGGGCCACAGTGCAGTAATATTGGCTGTGTGTTTGTGTCCAGGGCACTGGCGGACATTTTGAGACAGCAGGGTGCGTCCTCCATGTCGCAGTATGAAGAGGAGAACATGGTGGTTGCGGTGGACGGCTCGCCCAAAGACAGCACCCCAGTCCGCAGCTCCAAGAACCACTACACACCCGTCCACAACAAAGCCAACCACGGTAAGCAGGAGAGTTTGTTTAGTCTATGAAACTGTGTCATTTTCCATATGTGTTTCATCTGGTGGTGCACTCTGATGTGGATTTAAGTAGTTCACTTTTCTTTAATTAACTAATGCGACATCAGTTGCTGCATTTTTTTTTTACATCAAAAAAATGACAGAAGTGGTTTGACTTTGTTCCCTCGTCTCAAGAGAAAAGTTTTGACTTTAAACAGAACTAACTAGATATGAGTTACCCTGGCAACAAGCATGAATTTGTGTATGTGTGTGTGCATGGACACACTCATTTTGGGTTTCATTTTATAGCCACTGCAAACTGCAGTGGTGTATGTGTGTGTGTGTGTGTGTGTGTGTGTGTGTGTGTGTGTGTACAGACTGTATTGTGGGTCTCAACTACAGGTTTTTTTTTGTGTGTACATCGGTGAATGTGTGTGCCCTCATTTCTGGGCCCACATTGCAGACTGTACTGGGTCTCTCAAACTGCAGCATTTGTGCACGTATGTGTGTGTGCGTGTGCGTGTGTGTGCGTGTGTGTGTGCGCGTATTCATATATGTAGCCTCATTTATGTGCCTCATGTTACACACACACTGTAGACTGTGTAGTGATTCAAACTGCAGTGTGTGTGTGTGTGTGTGTGTGTGTGTGTGTGTGTGTGCACCCATATCTCACACACACTGCAGACTGTACAGTGACTTTCAAACTGCAGTGTGTGTGTGTGTGCAATAACAAACAGTTTGAGGGCATTCTTCACCATCGCAGTGAGCTGCCAGGTGGGCGTGGCTTTGACGGACACCTGGGGGCTCTTCTGCACATTGTTGTGGAGACGGATGTGCGTGAGACGCTGCACACGTCACACGAGCTGCTGTTCACCACCACGCTACCACCGTCCTCAGCTGCATGCCGTAGCCATGACGACGTCCCCGTGTCCCCGTGTTCCCGTGTCCCCGTGTCTTGCTTACTCGGGGGGTTTCCTGTCTAGGTCAGCGTGCTCTGTGGCAGTATTCTGCAGGAGAGTGCCCAACATCCTTGGTATGGTCCTTGGTGTGGTTCTTGGTGTTTCTCGGTGTGGTCCTTGGCGTGGTGCTTAGTGGTCTGAGTGCTTCACACATGCTGCTGGAGATGAGTGAGAAGGTCCTGAGATGTGGGTGCTGAACCCAGAGGCTCTGAGGAACATCACAGAGAGCTTCAGTGCCAGAGTCCTGATGGCTGTGTGGTGCAGGACTCATTCATCACAGGCTGGCTGAGCTGAGGACGTTCTAACCTGCAGGGGAGAGGGTGTGTGTGTGTGTGTGTGTGTGTGTGTGTGTGTGTGTGTGTCTGCAGGGGAGATGGTGTGTGTGTCTGCAGGGAGAGGGTGTGTGTGTCTGCAGGGGACAGCAGAAAGGGGGTGGGTTTGTTTGTGTGTGTGTGTGTGTGTATATGTGTGTGTGTGTGTGTGTGCATTTAACTTTGTCAAAACTAAATGTCACAGTGTGATGTAAAATGATGTATTGAAGGGACATTTGGCTGATTTTCACAAAGATGTTTTAAACAAAAAATTCATCTTATTTATTTACTATGGCAATGAACAAATCAGTGGAAATGCAGAGTGTGTGTATGTGTGTGTGTGCGCGTGTGTGTGTGTGTATGTGTGTGTGTGTGTGTGTGTGTGTTTGTATAGCAGCCCTGAGAGCGTCTGAGGTTCAAAGTCTTTAATGATTTTCCTTTTTGAGAGTGCATTTGTGTGAGATTGGGATGCTGTGTGTGTGTGTGTGTATGTGTGTATGTGTGTATGTGTGTATGTGTGTGTGTGTGTGTGTGTGTGTGTGTGTGTGTGTGTGTGTGTGGCAGTAGTGGGAGTGTTCCATAAACTAGGACCTAACGATCTAGCGCTTAGAGAGTATATGGTGGAAACTGGGGGGACAGGTTATGGTGGACACTCGGACGTCTCAGTGCCCAGAGACGCCTCCCACTCAGAGTGGGGGATTGGTTATTCTAATAATCTTCATTTCTTTAGACTTTCATTTACATTAAGATTAATATTTATTCAGTTAGGTATATTTGATGGTACTCCTGAAAATTACTAAAACAAACAACTGCAAATTATAAAATATGGCAGAAACAAGCTAACCTAAGGGAGGGACTAAAAACACCTTGACAACGGCATTCCTAGCATACCTTGCAACACAATCCTGGAGTCCTGACGCTGTCCTGGAGTCCTGACGCTCTCCTGGAGTCCTGACGCAGTCCTGGAGTCCTGACGCTGTCCTGGAGTCCTGGAGTCCTGATGCTGTCCTGGAGTCCTGACGCTATCCTGGAGTCCTGGAGTCCTGACGCTGTCCTGGAGTCCTGATGCTGTCCTGGAGTCCTGACGCTATCCTGGAGTCCTGACGCTGTCCTGGAGTCCTGACGCTGTCCTGGAGTCCTGACACTGTCCTGGAGTCCTGACGCTATCCTGGAGTCCTGGAGTCCTGATGCTGTCCTGGAGTCCTGGAGTCCTGACGCTGTCCTGGAGTCCTGACCGAGACCAATGGAGCTTAACCTTTCCTGCTTCTGCGACTCATTAAGGGATGTTGAATGTGCTACTGTGCTGTCTCGAGGTTGCCGTGGCTGTTTGAGGGGCGGAGCTAGAGTTGGAGGCTGAACTCTCTGGGCCAATCATCTGAGGAGCAGCTTAATATAATATCTCATGGCAACAGGCACACCTTAGCAACCAGCATCCAGAGCAGGTAGCAGGTTTCTGTGGTGTCAACCCAGCTTCTTGCATCTGGGAGTGGGCTGCTGAAACCTGAACATCCCTTTACCAGCAGCTGAAACCTGAACATCTCTGAACCAGCAGCTGAAATCTGAACATCCCTGAACCAGCAGCTGAAACCCGAACATCCCTGAACCAGCAGCTGAAACCTGAACATCTCTGAACCAGCTGCTGAAACCTGAACATCCCTGATGTTCAAGTCTGAGACCAAAGACACACCTGTAAATACCTGCAGCACGCAACACCTTTTTCTCTAGTTTCCTTCTGTGCCTGCCTTTATGTGTGGAGATGTGCTCTGAGTATCTTCTGGGACGAGGTTGCTTGCTAACGGCACGGAGCACGCTGGTGCTCATTCCACTGCCACACTGCTGAGATGAGGATGAAGAGGATGAAGAGGACTCTGATTGATTTAATGGGACACGTTATTCAGAACACGTTCTAGAAATGTCCTCTCTACCCCTATACCCGCTCACTTGCTTCCTAGCTCTGCTACTATTGTGCAGTGTATGCACACACACACACACATACACACACACACAAACACATCCACACACACATACACACACACATCCACACGCACACACACACACACATACACACACACACAAACACATCCACACACACATACACACACACATCCACACGCACATGCACACACATACACACACAAATCCACATGCACACACATACACACACACACACACACACACACATCCACACGCACACACATACACACACAAATCCACATGCACACACATACACACACACACACACACACACACACACACACACACACACACATCCACATGCACATGCACACACATACATGCGCACACACACACACACACACACACATGCACACACACACACACACACACCCACATGCACGGACATACATGCACACACACACACGCACAGGCACACACACATGCACACACACACACACACACACACACACATCCACACGCACATGCACACACATACATGTGCACACACACACACACACATCCACACGCACATGCACACACATACATGTGCACACACATCCACACGCACATGCACACACATACATGTGCACACACACACACACACACACACACACACACACATCCACATGCACATACATGCACCTGCAAGTGCACACACACACACACACGCGCACACATACACACACACACCCTCACACACACACACACACACACACACACACACACACACACACACACACACACACACACACACACACACACACACACACTGTGTTGAGAGCGCCAGTGCCATCCAATTAGATTTTCAAAGAATTTCAAAGTTCCTCTTAAGATAACGGATAAAGGATAAAGGATAAAGGAGTTCTCATAAGGATGAAGATGAGGTTTCAGTCCCCACAGTGTATCCTTGTTACAGGTTCACATTGTGTGTGTGTGTGTGTGTGTGTGTGTGTGTGTGTGTGTGTGTGTGTGTGTGTGTGTGTGTGTGTATCTTAGACAAGGGAGTGTGTTTGTATTCCTACTGCTATGACGTATGCAGACGTTTGGTTGTGGTTGGGGTTAGGTGTAATCCCAGTGTGATGAGTTTCATTGTAGTGTTACTAGGGGAAACACTACTAACTTATGTCTCCATAGTGATGTTTTGTTTCACGTTCAACCTGTGTGTTGGCTAGCTAATATTCAAAAAGCTGACAAACTCTGTAGACTCAGGTGCAGGAGAAGAGTGGTAATGTCACGCGCCTGTTGCCTGCAGGTGTTTGACTTGTGCTGTCTGATCCTCGTCTGCAGCTTGCTGGGCCGAGCAGGTGCTGGCAACACGGAGGTCGTGGGTTCGAGTCCCAGCGAGCACATGCGCTGTCAGACCAATAAATATGGAAATTGCTGTGGTTAAGAACATGTGCCAAACAGCGGGGATGTTCTGTGTACCAAGTGGCATGACTTGAAGAGGCTGAAAATCGAATGCTTGAAGCTCTAACCAAGTTTGTTTTCTCTCGCAGGGCACCATGGGAAGGATCATTTGCGCGGTGGACAAGACATGCACGACTTCATCTCGTCTGGGTTCGTCACACTGGGGAGAGGTCACCTGAAAGGTACCAGCCTCTACCACGTACGAACACCAATCAGCTGCTGGTTTACTTCGCCAGGTGGAGGTCTGCCACACCCACATCATCACTCAAGCCTCACGCTACAGCAAGTGGAGAATGACAAAATATTCTACAATGGAAACAACTGGGTTCACCCCTATACATTATTCAATTAAACGTGTGTAGGTGTTAATGCAGGTACTGCGTGGTGCCTGGTTTTACACGACCTCATTAGATGGTTGTTTAATGGATTTTTCCAAAAGTGTCTGGAGGACGTCGGAGGGCGGAGATGTTCGCCTGCCCAACATCTCCGAGCTTCTCACGTTTACTTCGCTCCGCTAAGTGGACGCAGAGAAGTGATCCGGCGTAGCGCTGAACGGCGCATGCAGGGGACACATTAATGCGCTCGAAAGAGTCTCACAGCTCTCCAGCACACAGCTCATTTAGATAGAAATGAAAACAGCAAGCTGAGAGAGAGAGAGAGAGAGAGAGAGAGATGGAGGCAGAGAGGCGGGGAAACATGAAAACAAAATCATGCAGAAGAAAAATGAGAAAAAGGAGAGACAGATGTGAGGAGAAGAGGAGGCGAGTGCTCTCACCTCCCAGCACGGGGGTTTCTCCCCCCTCTGAGTGTGTGGCAGGGTTAGGATGTGCAAGCCTGCGAGAGAAAGCCGAACAGGGAGAGTGAGAGAACACGTCTGTGTACATGTGGAGCAAAGAGACATGTTGACAGTGCAATAATGATGTTTCCTAGAGCTAATTAGCAGACTGAAACAGCTTGTCAGAGTTAAAGGGGTCTGGTGAACACTGGGACGCCGCTCCCTCTCTCATAGTTCTCTTTGTTAACTCCCACAGACAAAGCCACGCATGCTAACACATTATCATCAGCACACAGACTGAATGAGAGAGACAGACAGAGAGAGAGAGACAGACAGAGAGAGAGAAAGGGAGACAGAGAGATCGAGATCATAGCTATGCACCATTCTTGTTAAAAGTCATCCTTAGTTCCGCTATATTACGACCTAGGCACCAGGACCCAGTATTCCAGGAGAACGCTGGTGTAGAGTGTCAGGCCCATCCCAGCCCAGCGGGAGTGTGACCACAGCTTTACTCCGGTCCGTTTCTCCCTACATAAAGTAATCAAGGATTGCAGAGATTTACTCTGCCTGGTCCAGGGAGTTGCTGGGAGGCGGGGCCTGGATGTGCTGGGAGGCGGGGCCCAGGTGTGCTAGGTGTGTATGGCTCAGGCACAAAAGACTGAGCTATACACTTTGACTTTGTTCAAACTTTATTCAAACTATGATTCCCTATTTTACAGTTTTGCTAGAGACTGCAGTTGTGATAGTAACAGCGTAGCACAAGGCTGGGTATGTTGTCATAGTAATAGCGTAGCACGAGGCTGGTATGTTGTCATAGTAATAGTGTAACACAAGACTGGTATGTTGTCATAGTAATAGCGTAACACGAGACTGGTATGTTGTCATAATAATAGCGTAGCACAAGGCTGGGTATGTTGTCATAGTAATAGCGTAGCACGAGACTGGGTATGTTGTCATAGTAATAGCGTAGCACGAGACTGGTATGTTGTCATAGTAATAGCGTAGCACGAGACTGGTTTGTTGTCATAATAATAGCGTAGCACAAGGCTGGGTATGTTGTCATATCGTAGCACGAGACTGGGTATGTTGTCATAGTAATAGCGTAACACGAGACTGGGTATGTTGTCATAGTAATAGCGTAGCATGAGACTGGTATGTTGTCATAGTAATAGCGTAGCACGAGACTGGTATGTTGTCATAGTAATAGCGTAGCACGAGACTGGGTATGTTGTCATAGTAATAGCGTAGCACGAGACTGGTATGTTGTCATAGTAATAGCGTAGCAAGAGACTGGTATGTTGTCATAGTAATAGCGTAGCACAAGACTGGTATGTTGTCATAGTAATAGCGTAGCAAGAGACTGGTATGTTAAAAGCAGGTCGTAGACTGGGTTCTTCATTTTCTCCCCATTGTAACAAGGTTTATTTAAGAGTTTAATGACTGGAGTAGATAACATGGATCATCCCTGTGTCCGTGTATCTATGTCTGTATCCCTGTGTCCGTGTATCTATGTCTGTGTCCCTGTGTCTGTGTGACACTGTATCCGTGTCCCTATGTCCCTGTGTCCGTGTGACATTGTGTCTGTGTCCATATGTCCGTGTGTCTGTGTCCATGTCCCTATGGCCGTGTGTCTGTGTCCGTGTCCCTATGGCCGTGTGTCTGTGTCCGTGTCCCT